>NW_023614226.1:0-40001 GCF_013339695.2 Rhipicephalus sanguineus
GGAAAAGAAAGTAAATTATTATCTTTAGGGGTAGTTGTGAATGCCTTGCTGAAACATTCATTCCTGCTTGTCTGGAAAACTTACCCTGGGGCATTCATTCAGTGATGACATTTTCTTAGTCTGGTTACTGCTCACCTGTGTTCCTGAACTATTTATTTAGAGTTACCTTTAAACATTGTTGGAGGGGTTGTTTCTTGAAGATGCCGAAATTTCATGATCTCAAGTTGCTGTGGTAATTAAAATCTGCTGTCTTGTAAGCTGCCCAATGGGAACCAGTCTTATGTGTGCTAGCAGCGCGATACAATACTTTTTTATGATGTTGTGCTGTTCAAGAAAGGCTTTCTTAAAGAGAGAAAGGTGTCCGACAGTTTGTGAACCTCGTTTTTAATAAATGAGTCCCAGTTGTTTTGAAAAGTGTGGCCGACATAGTTTGGAAGAAGTTTTTCTAATAAGTCTCCTTTGTGGTAATCCCCAATAGATTTACAGTTAATGTGTGAATGAGGCATCTGGTATGGCTGTCAAAATTAATGTTATCACTGAAACCTGGGGCGACCGTTTTCATAGTCGCAAAGTCAGGTGATGACGCTTGAGCAAGATCAAAGATTGCTGATTATGTAACTCAAGTTGGGAACAATGGCAAAGCGCAAAAATTGAAGGAGCCATCAGATTCTGAAGATTTAGTGCGGTGTAGGCATGACCCCAAGATATTTGGGAATCAAATCTAGGAACCGCACTCAGGAAAGGCTGTTACAAAGATTTTTTAAGCAGCAGGTGGTTGGTAACACATAGCGACAAGTAGTTTCTTAAATGTCGTAATACAGCAGCATGCAACCTCTGCATCTGTTACTCTTAAAACTAAGTACCAATCAAGTGGGTCACTAAGTGCAATTAGCGCTCCACAACCACACCACTCGGGTCTGTCATGTTGAAGTACATTGTGCTTTTCTTAGACACAACCCAGTGAAGCGAAACAAGGCAAGGAAAGCATAGGGGTTATAACTGGTAGCTATTTCGTAACTCTAGTGTAGTAATTATGCCGTAAATGTAAATGAATGAAAGTGGACAGAAGCACGCCTGTTGTCGGTGCGGAGTGAACCCGCAACCTTCAAAGTGCACGCCTGATGCTCTGCCTATGCCTTTAGGCTAGGGTTTATTGGCCACCTCGTGAAATTATCGCGTGCCACGTGACGCCCTCTGGCCAAAAGAATGTTCCATTCTTACCGCATTGGCTATGAGTGGCACTGGCTAACACTTCCAGGGATTAGATGTTCCGAAATACCCATCAAAGTGCCCAATCGGTAGAGCATTCAAGCTCAAAGGTATAGTCAAACTTTTAAGGTCCCGTTATCACCACTTGCGCATAACTTGCTTTTCTGCTTTTCTTGAGAGGGTGGGTTGCATGTCATGCCAGCGTTGCTTGCCTTCTCCTTTTCAGTTACACGTACCTAGACAACACAGTGTGCACCAGCCAAATTCCCCTCACAGCAGGACTACAGACGTAAGCTCTTCCATGCGCATTTATTATGAAGTGACACAAAACTGCTAGCTGTTTTTACCATTGCTGAGTTCGAACTGTACTTCTGCAGGAGGGTCGTCATAGGAGGCGTCATTGCATCGACAGCCCGAGCTATCATCGAGTGCCCCTTAGAGTATGCTAAGGTTTGAACAAGTTTTAAGAAGAACAATAAATTATTTGCAGTAGCTGTGACTAATACACGTAATCATTGCAGATAAGCCGCCAAATAGGTCAGACGTGGACGCTGCGCAACGTTTACACGGTAAGGATTAGAATGTATTGTACCATATCCTTGTGGTCCGTCTTGGTTTGTTTTCGCCTTAAAAGCTAGGTACCATCTAGGCCCAACAGAAGTTTTGAGGTTTATGCTTAACTGCAGAAATCGTACTAAACTTTGATGCCTCCGTTTTGGGATATTGCCACAGGGATGTCTTTGATGCGGTTTGTAAATTTATTCAAGCTACTAAACATATCCCGTTTTAATCTCTACATTAACAAATATTCATAAAGTGATTTTTTTTCAAATGTGTTAAATCTAGCATATCTGTTCAAAATTTTTCTGTCAGGTTAATACAGCTGCGTGGTCCACTTATGCAGTCCAAAGTAATTGCTGTATTTCATAGATATATTACCTGTTATTTCCTTTTTAAGTTATTGATGTTTTTTTTATTAATAAGCATTCATGTTATTACTGAAATGCTGGGATACGAAATCTTGGTCAATCTCCCAGAGTGGGTATGTGCCATAGTGTCGAGGAAACAAACAAAGCATTGCCAAAGCCAGGCGCAGCCGTTAGGTTGGCTTTCCCTCGAAAGGATTTTTTGCTCACGTGAGTGCCCTTGGCGAATGGGGACGCGGGTGACAAGTTCTGTCAAATGCGTAACTCTGTTTCCCAAGGGGAACATATACAGCAACTTTAGCGAAGCACAGCGCAGCGAAAATGCTGCTCGTATGACTCTCAAGGGCCTCGCGAGGGAACTGTGTCAACAAGTTACTTTTTCCATCAATCAAACTGAAACGCAGAAGTTGCATTTTATTCCGTCTGGTAATGCACCGCAATGTTACTTTCTATCATCAGTAGTTTGAGCACTAATGATTAACTGTACTGAGGACGTTCTATGTCACTGGGCTCTTGTTCCAGAATGTCATCATTGAGACAGCACGAAAAGACGTAGACAAGGAAAGCATAAACACGCAGGATGAGTGCTTTTTTTTTTTTTTTGAAGTACAGCATCAAGGTGCCGGAGGTGCCAACACAATGTCGTCCAAGTACACAAGGCAACAGGATAGAATGTTGGGCTAGTTGGTACAAATGCATCGTCGAAGTGCTAGACCTGTGTGTTTGTGCCTCTCTTGTCTGTCTTTTCGTACTGCTTCGACAATGCATTTGTACTAACTAGCCCAACATTCTATCCTGTTCCAGAATATCACACTGGTGGTGTAAATTGTGTCCTACACTTATTTTAATTTCTCCATTACGGAAGCACTTCTGAGCCTAATATTGACGATTTAGAGGTTCTCAGGCATCGACCTTTCACTCAGACATAAAATAATATTTGCCTTTAGTGTCCCTTTAATATGCTTATCTTCATTCACTGTTTTTGTTTCTCCCGACTAAAAGAGCAGGTGGGCGGAAGAAGGGCTTCATGAGTTTGTCTCTACATTGTCGCTGCACAGACAGCTCTCAAGGAGGGGTGAAGACATTCGTGTGTGATGGTGTCCTTAACTGATCAGATGAATGCCAGCCACCATGCAATTTCAGTCGTCTATGACACACAACTGCGCTATATCAGTTGCACATAAAAGCGATCAATCTCTGCAGGCACTCATAATCATTGTAAATTGTGTACAGCGTTTTTGTAATAATTGTCAGTTTGTAGCACACTTTCTAGATGTCAAAGATTAGGCATCCTTCCAAAACCGGCAGCACTGTCATACTTGGAGCACCGGATTTATTTGTGTTGATTTTTGTAGGAAACCCATGCAGAGGACTGTGACCTGTCAATACCTCTTTCTAGGACAGACGCTGCTTGGAAGCTCTGCATACTCGCTCACCAATGCGCCATGTCAAATTGGAATGAGCCACATTTCATTCATTCACGATTACGCTCCCTTGATCCCATGTTAAGCCTTCAACTTCCATAAAGACTTCACCGACATGATGCTACCGTTTTGTGTAGATTATGGCTGGGCGTCGCGTTTACCAATGAGTATGAGTTCTGTACAGGAATGGCCGACACTGTGGTGACGCGGTGAACACTGTGGCGATGAAGAAACAATTCGATGTCTTCTGTGCGACTGTCTGGAGTATAGCACACAGAGACAATGCTTTCAACAAAGTCGACGACCAGCCTCTGTCAAGAAAGACTACTACGCCATCGTCCAGACTTAACATCCCAGAAGAAAGCCTTAAAGCGCCGCTAGGCTTCCTGCGAGCTACTGGCCTGTCAGAACGACTTTGAGTGGAACGCTCTTGTGTGTATGTGTGTGTGGTTGCGATTGTTTTTTTTCCCTCGTATTATTTTCTCTCTCTCTTTGAACCCCCTATACCCCAACCCCAGTGCAGGGTAGCAAACCAGATGCTACTTTCTGGTTAACCTCCCTGCCTTCCTGTTTTTCTCGTAGGAAACTGATAGGTGTTGCCATTTGAGTGATTAAATTATTATACGGCTCATGAGGTGGAAAATCCGATGTCCAGCATTTGTCATCATGGCACACTCAGTCACGTGATGGCGTCAACGCAAATGACACACTTCCTCATGTGACAATGGCAGGGTATGGGTCATGGAAAATTATCCCAGAAGCGTCGTGTATAAAAAAAACGGGGGACTGCACGTATACGGATGGCTGTTAGCAGGCGCCTCATGGTGGGATGGTACAATTGAAAATCTATAGAGTAGAAGTAGGTTGCATGTAAGACAAAGCAAACTATGTGTATGTGTCAATATTTAATGCGTTGCTGTCTCGCCTTGAAGTCTACCTAAGGACAGCGTACTATTTACTTTTCCAGGGATTTGGCGTGACATGGATGCGAACAGTGGGGCTCATGACGTCGTATTTCATCTTTCTGGACTCTGGGCGACGCAACTTCAGTGAGTACTTCCAGCGGCCCTTGCTGGGACCATTCCTGATCTCGGGTCTGGCAGCAACCGTCGCATGGTGGATCGTCTGGCCACTGGAGTACATGAAGTCCCAAGTACAAGGACACTATGGACAGTATGTTTGCTCTACCCAGTATAGCTCTGTATTGCATGTGTGCCTTGCATCAGTGCCTGGTTTTTGTGTGTGCATTGTCATTGTGTAGCAAGCATCGAGTTTCCATTGGAGTGGTAGTTATAAGAACAACTCTCTGTCACTTATCTTTCAGGTAGTCCCAATCATTGAGGGAAAAACTTTATTTCAAAGATTAGCAGTCCAGGTCATTAGTAGCACTCGCATAAGCAACCAGCACGAATCCATGCCACTCCTTTTCATCAGTCAAATCAATCAACATTTATTTTGGCAAAATAATCGACGACTTTTAAAAGCTGCTCTAGGCAGCCTGACTGGGTCTCTGAAGACTCTTACATTGGCAGCATACTACATTTACATTACCAATATGCAAAGTGTGGTCGTAATTGCAGTGTATGTAGGCAGTACTATAACAATTGGGTTATAGCATCAAATATCACTGTGTGCAAATAGTCATTGTATGATGTGCATCGAGTGTTTACGCAGCATAAATAATCTAATACAGTGAAGTCTAGCTTAGTTTTCTCCGTTGTGTCCCATAATTAATTTTCGTCTCGTGTATATACCCACTCCTGCTATGTCTCATTTTTTAGACACCAGTGTATGTGTAAATTGCAAGACGGAATTTAATTAAAAATTGGAAATGATCATGATGTTGTCGTTGTGCCTCTCCCTGTGCAGAAATGTGTCTCTCCTCCAGCGAATGCAGTCTGTCTATAGGCAGAAAGGTGGCTTCACTGCCATGTACCGTGGTCTTGCCCCTGGATCGATACGAAGCTTTGTCGCTAATGGGACCAGCATGATCGTCATGAGCTATGCACAACGAAAGGTCACCGAACTGGGCCTTAGGGATTGATGCTCTACAAGGCAGTGTGCTAATCTGCATTTATTCGCCCAATGTGGTCCACTGCACAAGCTCACAGCATTTCACGCCGCTAAGTGCTGAGTCATTTTTTTAGATGTGCCTGTTGAGACAGATGGATGTTTTTCTCTTATCTGTAAAATTTACTCTTCATTTTGAAGCAGTGGGGACGTCTTTTGTGTTCTTGTTCTGCCAGGTTTCTTCGTTTCCAATGCCATTTCTGTGGCTGTGCGCTTAGCATACTTATTGTGTCTTTACGATAAAGTGCCTGTCAGGCTCGCAAAGCCCCATAAGTGAAGTGAAAACGAATGTGTGCGCTTACGTTTGTTTTTCACAATCTTCCAAAAACCTGGGTGGGGCGTCTTGAGTCTTTCATATACTGCGCTGGTACCTTAGTTTGTAAACGCTTGTTGATAAACGGGTCACTTTGAATGAAGTATTGACAAATTTTTACCTCGGTCGGCAAACTTCACCTAAATGAAAAGTGATCCCTAGAAAGTTGCCTACTCTGCCATCTACTGCCTCCATTTAGTTGTACTTAAAACATTTATTTAAGGGCAGCATTACCACAACACATTTGTTCATCTTGCACTGTATGTCAGGCACATGGAAACCACTCCTGGAATGCATCTGTCATGAACTCATTTATTGGCAGCTGTAAGAGCACCTCTGTTGTTAGTAAAAAGCATGTGATCTTTTTAGTTGCAAGTTAAACTACTTATTTTGTATAAGCTAAACAGATTAACCATGATTTGCTCTGTTATCAATTGGAAACTGCTTTGGTTCACAATTTTGTTAATGGTGAGGGTCATGGAACTACGCGGGTCAAACAAGATACTGTAGTACAAATGTTGTGTGAATTAACGACGCAGACATAATGTATCCAAAGCATCAACGTACCTTTTCGTTATCCAAGTACTAATAGGTTTTTCTTGCATGTTGTCCATGTGCTACAGTCACCTGAAAAGTGCATTTGTTGAACTGAAGTGGGATGTGTCTACTTTACCTGCAGCCTAAGTATTCTGCCTGTGATACATTTTGAAGCAATAGGGAAAGAGATGTGCTCGTTTTATACTGCTGTTGTTACTGTTGCACTAATTGTTGCATTTTTATATTTTGTGTTTCTTGTACATATGTATTGTAATGGGAAGCACTTGAACTATGTTCAACTATTTTTATAATTTTCTATACAGAACAAGCTTTTTAATACTTCTTTATTGCCTTCAATGCTCTCTATTTGTCGAATTCGCAATGGCTCAAGCTACAAATGACAGTGCCCTAAAATTCTGCACAGCTCGATATGTTCATTTTGCATGGAACATTAATGAAGGATGTGACTCTCATCTCACAAAAAAGGAAAGTTAGAAAAAGTTTCTTGGTAGCATTGATAAAAACTGCCATATCTTAACTGCAATACCTCCTCGACAGTGTGACCAAATGCCGCAGTCTCATCAGAAAGCCTTATTCTTCATCTTCAAATTTGCCAATTCAGCCATCTCTCCCCAAGGAAACAAGCGAGGCACAAGTGGACACTTGAGTGTTACAAAGTCTCTGATTGACCGTGTTTTCCACTTCAGGTGCACTTGGCCATTGGTGATGCATGTTGCACTTGCTCTTAGGAAAGTAGCAGTGTGCCCTTAAGGGGCGATGTGGGGCTAATAAATAGATTTTCTAAAAGAATGTACACTTTCAAACTTGAGTTGTTTTGGATTTCTGGTCCATTAATGCTCACTGAGTTTGTTATCTGTGCAGCGGGAAATAATAAAATGAATTTATTTCACAAGACGGTGGTGCACATGTGCTGTCGAAAGCGTCTTTGAAACACCTTTCTCGAGATGTGGCTGGAAAGCAGGCAAGAAGCCGAATGTGAAGTGATGCCTCTCTTTGATCGTTTGTTTTTCACACCTTTTAGTCACGGAAGACCTTCTTTCGAGAGTACACCAGAGGACAAAATAATAAATTAAAAAGGCACATTTTTAGTCGTGGCGACAGCAGAGTCACTAAACTGAAACTGAAGCTCGGATTGGCGGAAACATATCATGTGGCCATCCACCGCTGGTTTCGTGCTAATTCTGAGTTATATTTCTGCTGTGTTTGTGTGCTACTCGGCTTATCTGTTTTTCTGTTGTTTCTCCTGAGAGTTCATTGCGATCAGCAGGTGGTACGTGTGTTGACCAACATTCAAATTGAAAGCTGAGGGCCTTCAACATCCCCCTCCCCCGAAGATTTTCAATTTTGTTTGCGTATATATACACGCACACAAACACACGCACGAACATTCATCAAGTATGGTTGAAACCCCCCTCCCGAAAAAAATTTCTGGCTACGCCCCTGATTCAGAACAAGTCCTACCAATTGACGAAGTGGAGAAAATACAAAAAGTGCGAAGAGAACAATAAACTTGACGACTGGACAAATGCCACTTGTAACGCCTCTTTTGCCCAGTGGCACACCGACCTTACAAAAAGAACTTTTTAGATGCGAAGTATCTTATGGCGGAGTTCAATCCGGTGGTGGTGGTGTGCGGCATGACCACCCTTACTGCGCATGCGCACACCCTCTCCACACACACCTCCACTCGCCCTCACCATTCCTCCTGTCCTCTTCCCCTCTCCCCTTTTCCCTCTCCACTCTCCCTTCCCTTCCCCTCTCCCCTCCCCCTTTCCACTCTTCCTCTGAAACGCGGGCTAGACATGCCGAAATTCTCTCCTGCGCAACGCCGCGATGAGCTCGAGCGCATGCGCGTCCCCTCCCCCTCTCTCCTCTCCTACGCTGCCCCCCTCTCGCACGCCTGTCGACCTCGTTCCCCGCTCGCCCTGTGAGAATTAACGGCCAGGCTAGAGGGAAGACAAGACGCGCGTAGCGTTCTTCTTCGCGTTCCACGACGCGAGATCGGTAGCATGCCCAACGAGTGCCAATGGAACGCGATCGTGCAAGTGCTCAGACTTCGCATCGCCTCATGGTCCCCTTTAGCGGGAAATGGTTTAATTTTTTTTACATCTTGGAGCTTTCAGACAGGGTTCGACCAATTTCAGTAATGTTAGACATTGAAGCGTGAAGACATTTTTGTAGCTTACAACTTTAGAATATGTTTATTGTGTGCGGTGAAGCCATGCTTTATGATGTTTTGGTGCCGTGTTCAGTGCTACCTCTTGGTACCAGATTTTTTCCCCGCGCTGCTCTTTAGCGATAGCCCAGTACATCATCAAAGACGTGACAAACACTGTATATATTTATACAAGAAATTTTATTAATCGTAAAGGTAGCTAGACGTGGCTTCCGTTCCCCCTTCATTATAACGGCTTTATGGTCGGTGAAGTGATGGATCGGTGATGGGTCGTAGTGGGATGTTTGCAAAGACGAAGTAGGGGGCAATTTGCAAAGGCGGCTTCCGTTCCCCCTTCATTATAACGGCTTTATGGTCGGTGAAATAATGGATCGGTGATTGATCGTAGTGGGATGTTTGCAAAGACGAAGTAGTGGGCAGTTTGCAAAGGATCGGTGATGGGTCGTAGTGGGATGTTTGCAAAGACGAAGTAGTGGGCAGTTTGCAAAGGTGGTTACGCCGGACAACGGAGACGTAACAAGGTTATACTAAGGGGAGCTTCGCCCCTAATAGCATCACGCAGCATAGCGAGGTGGAGTGCAGGGGAGCGGCGCGGCGAGGGGTTAGCGGGGGAGGAGGAGCGACGTGGCGGCACAACATCACCGGGCAAGAAGGGAAATTTGGGCTAGTTGGTGAAGGTGAGGACGAAGTTCAAAGAAGGTAATGACACGAGCGCTGTGTCGCTATAATGACGATGATGATGCTCCTGGGATGATTGGCACCTACCCACTCAGGAGGCCTATCCATGGAGGAAGGAATAATAAGGAGAGGCCCTGACGTCACATTCGTGAAGCCTCCACATCGCAAACACCCGCATCGCCTCCTAGCGAAGGAGCCTCGAAACATTTCGCGATTTCCGCCGTGTCTTTTGCAAGCGCATGCGCGATTCGAGCTTTTATTTTTTTTTTTCCCGTGTAAGCGGCGCCGTGGTGCAGTCGATTCACGCATGCTGCTCCTTGTGTGTGTTCTTTAGGAAAGCTACGCAATGCCCAGCTGTTGCGTATGGTTGCGTATACCCGGTGCAAATCGCGTGCACTGCGCAAAGTACCGGGTGTCACTTTTCATGTGTACGTACACGTTCGCTTCATTGGTGATCACTAATGCATGGTGTTTGCATGTGAAGCTCTTGGATGTGCGCTCTGTTGCTTCTTACTCATTGTGTCAACTCAGAACACACGTGAACTTTTGTTTTTGGCGTCTGACGCGCCGTACATACCATGCGCCGAAGGCATCGTACGTTTTTAGAGGCTGTGTCGTTCAACGAAACGGCAATAAACTTATGTTGTTGTTATCGGACTACGTGATGTATGTATTGTGCGGTGTGCGCTCGCTGCGTGCTTGTTGTTGTGTGCGTACTAGAATTACAAACTTTACGTGCACGATCGCGTATACTATACAGCGGTGTCCTCTTTTCGACGTGAAGTTACGTCAACTATAGGTTGGCGTTGCGCCGAATAGCTACTACGCTCACTCCATATACACGAACAAAGAACCGCTAATCTGGCAGCAGATCGAGAAATCGGGCTACGAGAAAGGGAAGGCCTAACGCCCAGCAGAACGCGTAAGTCACTGCTAGGTGAGTTCGAATACGATGATGCAGGGGCTGAACGTTTTTGATCACGGCACGTACCGGTATTCTGTACTGTTGCACAAAAACGCTCCACGAAGAATTTCAGCAGGCAGCGCTCGGGCCTGCCACGCACGAACAGCCTGGTAAACCTCTGCTTGCAACATTTTACTGCGTGCGAACCGCACAATACGCGCTAAGTTTACGCCGGGACTACAAATCTGCGCAGAAGCAAACCACCGCGGAGAGCACGCCGCGGGGCGTCTGTTGCTTTGTTTGCCCCATACCGGTTTGTTTGCCCCATAAATCTGACGTCACTTCCGCCACACTTTTCGCAATGCATTGAAATACGATAGGGCCTCTCCTTAGTATTCCTTCCTCCATGGGCCTATCGGCCAAGAGTCGGGCAGATCACGTAATCTGAAATTTTTGGGTGCTAATAGACGTTACAGTGTCAATTAGAATGAAGGGTTATTTTTTAAATGAATTCCAGTTTTAGATTAGACCGTGTTGGATAACCTCCCAAATGACCAAAATGATTATGTCATTATGACAATTTAAAAATTATTAGCGGTTGATGTGTCGAATAATAAGACGATTTGATTCGCATATGAATTTCTCGATGGCACTACGTGAGCTCGTCTTTACCTTGTTTGAACTTCGTCTGTCTAGCACTGTAAGCTGTTAAAAAAATTATGGCAGCTTCGCACTGGTGGTGCCATTATATGTGCCATGCCTGAAGAAGAGAGCAGCTGGGTGGCCTTCCTTGTTGATGATGATGGTGATGACATCTTCCTGATGGCGCTCACCCACAGAGGGGGATGGGCCAAGAACCGGGCGGCAGGATGCCAAAGTAACCTATGACACTAAACAAATCAGGAGATTAAAAATGAAACATCGAATAAATGAAATTCCTTAACGACCAAACAGTCAGACTATCGTTTGGGCTTTCTAAGATAAATAATGACAGATTTCAAATAAAGGTTATGAACAGAGAAAAATAAACAGGATAATCTTTTTGTTTCATTTAGTTTTATTTATTTCTATCTCTTCTTTTTCTTTCAGATATTTTTGTATCTCTTTCTATTTCTTTCTCTCTCTCTCTCTCTCTCTATTTCTCTTTCTCACTCTTTCTTTATTTTCTTCCTTTTCTTTCTCTCCACCTCTGATTCTTTTTCTTTCTATGTCTTTCTATCTTTTTATGCCTTTATTTCCCTTATTTCTCTCTATTTCTCTCTCTCTCTCTGTCTATGCTTTTCTTTTTTTTAATCTTTTTATGGCTCTCCGCCGTCGCTTCGCAGCGATTTCTTGGGCTTTTCATTTTGCCCTCTTCTTTTACAGCGAAAGCTGTTATGAGATCATTTCACCGGCCGTTTTTGGCGCCGTAGTTGTCCGTCGCCGCCGGTGTCCGTAACCACTATCGCTCGAAATAAGAAAAAAAAAAAACGAAATAGAAAAAAATTCCAGGATGGAAAGAGGTTTGAACCTGGGCCCTCTGCGTGGGAGCCCAGTATTCAACCTCTGAGCCATGCCGGTGCTTGAAACTGCCTCGCAAAAAGACCCTATACAGTCTTCATGTCGGGAAGGAACCACATTAACATATGTAATGTAGCGTGGTAGAAGAGTAAAATAACAACCAAGTGTCACACAATGCGAATTCTGTAACTAGGCGTCACACAATGCGAATTGCGCAACGAGTGAGTTGTTGAATGCTTCCAACCCCTTACAAAGGGATCTGCCATAATTCTTCATCGTCATTAGCCACAGCATCAACAAAGCGCACATAATGCCTTAAAGGTGTTTAGCAGATACCACGGTTCTGCGCAGAATGACGAAAAATTGCGTAGTGGCTGCTTCCTTCGTTCACAAAAATTACGTTTTATAGCGTAGTGGGTTCCGCGCAAGTGCACTTCTATTGGTTGCCAAGGAAGCCCATAAGGTTCCCATGATCCATTTCCTCAGGGTCTCCATAAAGTTAATTCCCTTTCTCTATCTCTTTCTCACGTTAGCGTATGTTATAAAGTGTGCTGAGAGAATGAAATAACGACCTGGCGTCACACAATGCGAAGTACGTAACTAGTGGGTCATTTAAAGCTTCCAGCCGATTACAAAAGACTCAGTCATAATTCTTCATCGTCATCAGTCGTCGCATCAAGAAACACATAATGCCTTAAAGGTGGTACCTCGCTTCTCCGCAGAATGACGAGTAATGTCGTGGTGGGTGCTTTCAACTTCACAAAAATTATCGTTTGTGGCGTAGTGGGTACGTTGCTAGTGTAGTTGTATTAGTACCCACAAGAGAGTTTATAACGGGCTCTAGAAATGCCGCTCTTCGAGCTTTCGCTGTGACTGTGCTGCGCTTTCCGCGCAGGCCTGGCGTTTTTTTTAGTGAACCAGCGGTGAGTAGTGGGATTTGCCCAATTTCCGTGGAACATACCCCTTGATGATGATGATTTTCTGGTGACCATGGACATTTTACGGCCTGCTTCGCCGTTAAAATGAACCACCAGACAAGATAAGGCCAGAGCGCTCCGCAGCGACGTCATCACTACGTAACGCGGAGAAGGCCACCGCGATCGGCGGTGAGGCTCGTCGTACCATGGGCACGCAAGGAGCGTTCGTGCACCAACGCACGCGTCTGCGGCGGCCAGTGCCGCAACGCTGTGCTAGCTAGGGCGCCTCGATGTGTCCGCTTCCTCCGCTACAGGGTGGAGAGTGGAAACACTGCTACCTTGACATTGCTTTTGTGGGCGCCATCTTGGTTCAAACGTTCGTTCCCGTTCGCTGGCACTTGCCTGGCATGCAGCGATGGAGCGCTTTCAGTAAAAGGCGCGGAAACTTGGCTCAGTTTATCCCTTCTGACCATAGAGCTTGGACATATATTGTTAGTAACCAATAAGTTAGGCATTTATTATTAAACGCGAAGCATTTCATGGCGAACAAAAGGCATTTTGAGCGTATCTATCTATCTATCTATCTATCTATCTATCTATCTATCTATCTATCTATCTATCTATCTATCTATCTATCTATCTATCTATCTATCTATCTATCTATCTATCTATCTATCTATCTATCTATCCGCCTAGGTCTTCGTGCTCTCGCGGTGTATACCAAAATGTATACCAAAATTGGCATGGCATGACAAGAGCACATGACAAACATAAATGACTGGTCATTTGTGAAATTGATGAAATTGACTTATGAAGGTGATGGAATTGATGCATGTTGAACAACTGAAACCATGTTGTTTGGCATGCAGTGCCATTTAATGTAACATAGCTTTCCCTGAGCGAAATACATGTGAACAAAAATAACACTGAGCTAACCAACTAGTGTAATGGCTGACAATAAAAATGCCCGTTATTGGAATGACGCTTGTTCTAAACGTAAGTGGGGTTTCGGTTATTGTTCTGAAAATGCTGCGCTGAAAAGGAATCGCACATACTTCATCCATAAAAAGCTTTTCTTTGCGTCTGATTTCACCAGGCCAGTGACATTACAGATTGAGAGAGAGATAATAAGGTGAGAGAAAGGCAGGGAGGTCAACGAGAATTGTAGCATCCGGTTTGCCACCCTACACTAAGGCGAGGGGCAAAAAGCGGAGAGAAAATCAGGCGCGCGAAAGAACAAACAAACAAAATGAAGGTACAGAGCGGGAGTATTATAGCCTTTTCAATAGGCCACTGCCACGCAAAAAGTTCAGTAAGGCCTTAATTGATTTCCGGTGCGACGATAGTCCGGGTCGGCGATCTATCACTAACTGTTCCGACAGGTGTCTGTCGTCAAGGCGGCCAACGCAGCAGCTAGCGGCAGTCTGTGGGCGCTGTGGCGAGGACAACGATCAGGAACATACTCTATCGTTTCTTCATGCCGCAGTGGTTGCAAGCAGCACTGTCTTCCATGCCGATTCAGAAGGCAAAACATTTGGTGAAAGCGACAATAGTCGGCAAAGCACCGTTGTCTCGAGTCCGGACGGAGGACGAAGTGCTTTTGTCGTGCTTGTGTCGTGACTCATGGGGGGAGGCTATGAACGCAGCTGTGAAGAAGCTATACTTTGTTGCCTGCTAAACTTATATGGACCCGAATGCAAGTATGTCTCTGTGGAGCGACTACTATTCGCAATGCCCATGCCATACACCAGCGTTTTGTAGCGTTACGTGAGATTCGATAAAGAAAAGTTAGCTGCTAGCTTTCGTTCATGTAACAGTAGATGTTTTATTTATTTATTTAATATACTTCAAAGGCCCCCCAAAAGAGGGCTTTAGATGAGGGTGTGGGCAAACAATATAGGGTTAATAAAACAATGATGCTATGACACTTCTAAATATATCCGTGTGGAAATGATGGATGACACTTGGGGGAAGATAGTTCCAGTCCCTGGCTGCCTGAGCGAAAAAAGGAGTGATGGAACGCTGTGGTGCAATCAGGAGGTGGGTAGACGGCCTTGTGGTGACTTGTGCGGGCTGACGTACGATGGGCTGATTGAATGGGAGAGTTATAATGAAGCGCATGATGCATTTTCTGGTACAATGATAGTCTTGAAATCTTACGGCGTAGTTCAAGGTTAGGTAGACCTGCTTTTCTTTTAAGGTTAGTAACACTGGTATGATATGAGTAATCTGCGTAGATGAATCTAAGTGCGCGGTTTTGAATTACTTCGATGGACTTACATGGGTTAATTTGAGGTGGGTCCCAAGTGGCGGATGCGTACTCTAGCTTTGGGCGAATGAGTGTTTTGTAGGCTAGTAATTTGACTGATGGAGGTGCAAGATGTAAGTTACGACTAAAGTAACCGAGAGCTCTCTTAGCATTGTTAACTATTTTACTTACGTGAAAAGACCAGTTTAGATTCTGTCCGATGTTAACATTGAGATATTTAAGAGAATTTGGGGAAAAAACTACAGAGCCATTAATATTATAGTTAGCGGTAGGTACGTTTTGGCGCCTGTGAATGTGCAGTTTATTAGTATTTAAAGGGGTCAGGCAATCACCCCTTGGGCTTGTTGAAAAAACACATCCAGCGGAAAGCTGACACGGCTATGAACTGCTCTGCCAAATATTACAGTCGTGCGCGCCGCGTAAAGGCCAAAAGCGGAGCGCGAAGTTGCGTTTCCTCAGGCGCCCTCTTTTCAAAGAGAGGCCGGTTCTCACTCTCGTCGGTGGGCGGGGCGTCTGCACCGTTGACGTCGCGGATCTGCCAGTTTACGTCGCAAGACACATAGCATGCTTAGTGACCAATAGCCGACATAAATAAAGAGCGGTGTTTGAATCAGATGCGCTTGTTCCCGTTGACACTGTGTATAATAGCTGTTGTAGTTAAATAAACAGGCTGAAATATGGAAAAACTTCTTTGCGAGTTTTCGAAAAGATGACTCACTTCCGGTAGAAGCCAACTGTCGTCTGCTGAACTCGGTGCGCCCGCGCACGTTCGAGTGTAACTTCAATTTGGCCGCAGGACCTTTTCGGTATCGCAGTTTCTTGTGCCTCGAACTGGTATAGCGCATTACGGGGAAGAAGAAACGGCCGAGCAGACCGACACAAGAGGACAGAGCGCTAACTTCCAACTCCAACTTCCAACTTCCAACTCCAACTCCTCTTGTGTCGGTCTGCTCGGCCGTTTCTTCTTCCCCGTAATGCGCTATACCAGTTCAAGGACGACGAACCAACTCGCCCAATCTTCAATTCTTGTGCCTCGCTTGTTTTGATTAGTCTTGTACGTCATAGCCGGCCTCAAACCTTACAAAACTTGTGTGTGGCGTTGAGTTCTAACGACACGGATGTCGTGCTGACTTGATCAGTGCGTGCACAGATCGAGTTGCAAGCAAGTTCTTAATTAACAGACCGGAGAGAGGCCCCTCGTGAACCATGAGGGTTGGAATATAGCTGAGGGTTTTAACACTATTATTTTGTTGACAGAGAATGCCCACGATCCTTTGACCTTTGGATAACACACTTCACGTCGAAGATATCCCGAAGATGGATTCAGCGGTAAGGTCGAAATAATACAACCTGAATTCCACTGCCCACTCACTGAGAGTACTTTTGCTTCCAGTCGTCTTCAAAGAACAACCATCGGCCTTTCTTTAAGCTACATAATTTGTGGGGCATCATGCAGGCCGAAGTGAGCACCTTCGGCTCCGAATCCTTCGGTTCGTCGTGTCGTGCCGTTATAAAAATGATAAACGTGTGCCCTCTTGAGTGCTTCTCCATATATCGACACTGCTTCGCTCGCCCGAAATTCGTGGGTACCAGCGTGGCAAAGGTATCTTCAGTTGGCCGAACGTATCTGCATTTCATGGGCGTATGGTGTGGGGCAATTTTAGTAATTTCTGCCGCGAGCTGCACGCGTCCAGGGGCAGCAGCGTGTTCTGAGCAGTGATAAGACCGCCTGTGTTTGCATTGTAGGGGTCTGGGCCAGCCGCCGCGCAGAACCCCTCAGAGACGAGGACCAGACGCTGAGGACGGCTGATCGATCTCCCCGTGCACTGAGCAACGCGTCTTTATCATTCCAAGACTCGGCCGCGACTCACTGTCAATGGCCATTGAGCGCGAGCCGCGAGCGTGTCCATCGTTCTCTTCTACCGTCGGTGCGCTCGCGGCTGCCGCTCCTATAGCATATAAAAGTTACACGCGCAGACGCCACAGTTACAAGGATATTGTAACGCGTCTATATTAGGTGCATTTAAAGTGCGCCTACTGTCGCGAGCTGCACGCAGTGGCAACAGCGCCTTCTGAGCACCTGAACGATAATCTATTTGCGCAATGAGCACTTATTTGCAATTCGTGCTTTAGCGTGGCATACAGATGTTCTCTATAGCTGATATTTCGTGTTTAGTTGCTTTCATACTCGTAAAATACCTACAATCTTACTAATTAACCGTTATTGTTAAGCATCACACCACCGCGTTAAAGCGAATGCCAACAAAAGCGTGCCCCGATGTCAAGCTAATCTAGTAACGTTGGTCAAGCACAACATCCACAGATGTACCAGTGACATGTCTCCCGCCAAATAAAAAGGTTAATGCACTTGCACTTCACCCTTGTGAACGTCCATGTGTACTTGGCATTCCACGTGCACAGATGACGGAGAAGGAATTAAAAAAAATATGTATTACATTCCTCCTCAATGGAACAGCTGTTCTCCAGAAAATAATGGTTCGCTTGAATTGCTAGTATATTCTATTCACAGCAGTGGACAGGTTGGCTTGTTCACAATTCAGAATGTTACATATATAACACAGAAACACGAGGACTATAGCAAATAGGTACAAAATTGGAAAAACTCGGTTATATGTGCACTCCCTCCTCCACCTGCACATTATGTTGAAGTTCACTTATACAACAGGCACCTTCAAATATGCTACGAATAATGAAATATCACCCAACCTACGTTAGAACACAGTGATGACTTGTTACCAAACTGCCTGTCACCTATTTCTCTTCCACGATGTGTTCTAATGTGCAAATCATCTGTTTTACTTCTTTGCTAATAAAACACAGGCTGTTACATTGAACGAGAAGTGTTTCACCAATTTGTATTGCATGCAGAAGTTCATTTCTTCCATTTGCATGCACGACAAATAGTCATACCTCAACTGATACAAGAAACAGTGTTTGCACTATTTTATTGGAATCAAAACAGAAGCAGTGCTCGTGTCAGTGTAAGCATATGTATATTTCCATTTTTGTGCACAGAACCTGCACCCAATACTGAACACATGGAACAACATATGCAGTACAGCCCAAGCACTCTATATAATTCACAGCAGTAAAGCAACATGAAAGTAGTGTGTAAAACCTCCTCATAATGCATATTGATATGTGCACTTGTGCCAGTATCTAAGCACAATACAAAGAAATGGGATGCACAAGGAACTTGGTGTCAACCTACACATGAAGGCAACTAAATTAGTACAATAAAGCTAGCTTTACTTTTGAGAAATATGCAATCATGCAGATAGGCATGTTCTAGAATTTTTATTGCATTAGTTTGCACTATGGCATCAAAACATGTTGCACATGATCATACAGTTGAGGTTCCTGCAGAAAAGTCTAAATTTGATTGTAGATCCACCTACCACAATTTATAAAAGCATTCAGCAATGCCCACAAAATGAGAACGCGGCCTTCATATATTGATGCACATATTTGCTCACAGATATCTGAAAACTAACGTAAATTTCTGGAATTATGCTTGGGAACTTGTCGGCGTTATCACATGACTACAATGTACCAATACTTCTATTACGCATAATTAGTACATCTATGTTTACAATTTGCCATGCCAGCTAGTGCCATCTGCAACTTAAAGTTCTTCATATTTGATTCCTGACTTCATGGCTCATGCATAATTACCACATTGAAAATTAAGCCCAGCAGTATGGCTTCAAGATGATCTTGAAATTAGTCAATAATGTGCCCAAAACTAAACATTTCCTATAAATAGTGGCTGATGGCTTGGCACATTGGATCCTAGGACTTGATATGCCATGAGCTTAAATAAAAGTTCACCACACACTCATAGAGACTGTAAAGAAGTCGGGACTTAAGGTCAAAGCAAAAGAAAGCGGGAAAACAAAACCACGACACACGTAGAAATTAAGGGGACAGGACGACGCAGTACTAGCAACTGAAGTGTAACACGTGCTTGGCTTTTTTAGACATGTTTTTACTCTTTCTGCGACTGCGTGATTCTTTAATTTTGTAGTTTTTTTATACTGTGTGTGTATATCTTTCTGCGGTTTTGCATTAAACTTCAGTTGCTATAGCGCATCATCCTGTGCCTTTCATTCTCATTTCTCTGTGCTGTGGGGTTTTCTTCCGACCTTTCTTTAACTATGAATACACATCAACTCGCCCAACTGTCCATTTTAGGATAAAGTTTGCTGAATAAAGCCAGTTGCACTAAGTGTCATTCTGAACAATGCGAAATTTTCAAATGCACATGCTACTGGAAAGGTTGCATGCAGTATCATGCATACCACTCTGCATCAATGCCGCTATTTACTCAAATGCTGTAAGATGTAAGAAATGTTCGAGATAGTGTTCAGTGAGGCACAGTGGAGTGTTCCCACAATACACTGTCTCGTACACAAGCAGTGGGCGAGCAACTCTTGCTGCTTTGCCAGAAATGTCTTCCTGAAAATGATACAAAAAAGAAGTTCATTAAGCTTTGTGTGTTCATAAAAATGAATTTCTCGCCAAGAACTCACACTTCACTATACTTATTGCAGACCTTTTAACAAAACGTGAAACAAATGCAAAATTGTGATCATTATACCTATATGGTTAGGTAGCGCACTTTGGAAGGGGACAAAAGAAAGGGGAAGGACACGACACTCGCTACCTAACCCTATAGGTATAATGATCAGTCACCAACTAGCCCAGCTCTCAACCTTAGCAAAATTGTGAGGCTGCTAAGTAGTTCCTTGTCAACTGTTTGAGTACACAGGGCGAAAAATACACGAAGGTAAAGAAATGCGAAACAACACGAGAAGTGTCACTGTTGTCCTGTGTACCACCATTCGGGTAGATTTCGATGTCAGTCAAGTTATCATTAGAGTGTAAAAGGGTGTGAATGTTAGTGAGGTTCACTTCGTATTTAAACAAGTTGGACACTAGATTCTTGATCAACCACGGCCGCTCTCCTTAGGACTGAATATTGGGCAACTTTGGTATTGATTCATGGCAAATATTAACAGCATACTTGTAATGAGGACAAAAGAAGACGTGGACACAATGCCAGCGTTTTCACCTTGTCAGAAATTGTGTCAACAGTGAGAATACTGTGTACAGATAATAAACACTATGGCAACATAATTCAAAACAGAATAACGAGAGGGAAGAAACAAGGTGATTTAACAAGGTGGTTCAACAGGTTCAACTGGCTTATATCAATGTGATTAAAATAGCCTTGCATTACTCCTAAAGGCTATACATCTCCTAAAGGCTATAAATATGTGTATGTAACCCTGGCAAGTTCCAGTGCTGATATTTGACTAATAAGTGACACTACCATAAAAATGCATGTTCTTCACAACAACACACACTGTCACTCAGCGGATGTCTGTCACATCATAGGGCCATAATTGTTTCATCATATGGTCATAATTATGTGACGATTATGCCACATGTCAACGCGCACAAATTGACATCGAGACGGAGGATCAAAACAAGCAAATCCAAGCATGAAAACAGCATAAACAGAAAACAAATTTGGCCTCAATGCATTTTTCCTCACATGGCAGCGTGATAATAGCGGCTTTTTTTTTGTATACTCTTTGAAAGTGTATACTCTTTGAAAGCACTCTGCTTCATTTATGCTTTATCGCAAGGAAGGAAATTATGTTGTACAAACACTTTTCACAGCGCACTCGCGCATCGATTAGCTGGCTGTGCGAAGCATGTGCTATATTCACTGGAGTTTCTAAACACGCATGACACATCGTCGCTATGTGAGCTTAATGACGGTTCTTTCCTTCTTTTTTGATTCTTCATTGCACTTTTCACTCGACGCAATGTACAGGAGGATACCTTCAGCTGCCCGAGTGACGATAAGGACGTGCGAATAAGGAAACATTAGTATTACTTACCATTGTGTTCCCGATGGTACCCCGAACGCAGCGTGCCGATCATCTGCTTGGTAATACAGCGGAAGGCTCGCTTGAGTCGCCGGGACAGTGTCACACCATATCCCACCCGCAGTAAGACCCGCAGTAAGGAATATTGCACTGTCGTCAAACCACGCATTTCACGTCCAGCGGCAAAGAGCAGGCACAAAACGCGCACACACGGCCGACACAGCTGGGCACTTCAGAAGAAGCGCTCACAAGGCCAACGTAATCTCATGACGGCTTTGCTTGGGCATCCCGCACGCTGCTGGGGCCAGCGTAAAACGACTCTCTTCTCGCGTTTCTCTCTTTTTAACACGAAAGTGTTTTATGCCGGGGTCCACCACGGCTCTGCTGACGCATTTCCGTCACGGATATGACGTTATAAAATATAAAGACTAACATATGGCAAAGAAAAAACTAGAAGAAAAAGTTCCGTAACCTGGAATCGAACTCGCGACCTCTCGATCCCCAGCACGCAGCGCGAAACGACTCCGCCACAAACGCATGTTCTTCGCCCTACTAACGGCGTGCTATTTATGTACACCACTTGCCAGCGGTGGTACTCAGAGATCAGGGTACATCAGCGTGTTTTCGTTATCACTAGCGAGATGGCGCGAGGGGCTCGAAGAGCGCGCTTTAAATGTCGTCGCCCCCCCCCTCCCCCCCGCGTTGAGATGGGCGTGTGTCTGTACTGGGCGTGGTCGCTCCTGCGGGCGCGCTTATACGTCTTGCGCTCTCACCCTCTCACCGCAAGTTTGCGTTAAAGTTACAGAGAGCACGAAGGTCATTTCGCTCACCGCAGCGGCCGCTTTTGCGAAAGGAGCGCAATGCTCACAAACGAATAAGCTACAACTGTGACAGTTCGCACTCATCCTGTGTATACTTGTGCGTTCGTTTCGTGCGTCCTCCTTTGTATTTGACCAGCGCGCTTTAACTGTCGAGCTGTGACAGTTGTTTGTTCGCGCTCATCCTGTGTATGTTCGTTCCGTGCGCCCTTACTGCTTGAGCAACGCGTCGGAAGTTTCGAGCTGCTTGCCGTTCTTCTCATGACATTACAAATTGTCGGGGCGAAACAATGCACAACAAACGCTCAACTACGTCTGTGAAGACACGTTTTACTTTCGTGTTATACCGATTCCTATGACAAAGGGATCAACCATGTTTTTTGCTTTCTTTCCCCCCTCCGCGCGCGCATACGTCGCGACGCTTTTAAATGCGAATGCATTTCTTAGTCAGGCTATGTCAGGCGTCCGGCGTTGTCCACGGCGCCCTCTCCCATAGCAACAGCTGCGGGCGCGCGCGCTTATCCTCACCCCTAGCAACCGGAGCATGTGGTGCGAGAGAGTGTAGGAGAGGGTAGGAGCAGCGCTTCGCCGCTCCTTCTCTCGCCGTTCGCTCTCTCTCCTCCCTGCACCGCACTCTCCCGTCCGCACGCGCCTCACTCTCGACCGTTCGCTGGCTGGGCGCCTCTCAAGAACATCCGGAAATGTGTGCTCGAGACGCCGCTGTGAAACGCCAACGCCGAGCCGAGAACGCTGGCGCCCCACTCTCCCATCCGCTCGCGCCTCACTCTCGACCGTTCGCTAGCTGGGCGCCTCTCAAGGCCATGGCAGAAGTCGGTGAAGGCGAATGTCTGACGGCAACGGTACCTTCTCTCGGCGCAATAAATGCATTCGCATTTCCTCACGATTCCCTTCGGGGAGGTGGCGGCATTTTTTCAAACCTCGCTTGTATTCCGACGCGTCTGATTGTCTGATTTCCTCGCTCTCGCCCACGGCAGGCGGGCTGCAGCCGTCCGAAGGTCGAAGGGCATTTTATCTCGTTTCCTCTCATTCACAGCGGCCGCTTAAAACGAATCGTTTTTTTGCTTTCGCGTCGCGTTTTCTCCGCACGGGATTTTATTCCGTGCGATGAGGCAGGCCGCCTTGGCCAGTTCGTTATCTAAAAGCGTATACTGAGTGTACATGCCGTGCTAATCGGCTGCATCGAGGGCTTGCCGGCTTTTCCTTTTAGTTTAATTTTGATTTGATGGAAAAACGACATAAGCAAAGTCACGAAGCGAAGTAACGACAGTGCCAATGCGAAGTATCAATATCAACGCGACATAAGCGAAGTAACGACAGTATCAATGTAAATAGATCGCGTCAGCGCTTACAACCCAGACGCGATAGACCGAGCCATGCCGCGAGAAGCAGCAGACCGGAACTATTAGTTTCCAGCAGCAGCCGTCAACACCGCCAAGTTACGCGGAAAGGAAGCCACACAACATTGAAGCGAGGTGACGTAAGGCACTGGGCGGGGCTCCTCGAACGGCGCTGTCCTCTCCTCCGGAGTGAAGCGAGTTGAGAGGGAGTTGAGAGGGTAAATATTGCGATCGCTATATCTACGGTCCTTCTTTAGCTTTTCGAAAAATTCTTTCGGCTATATTTTTCTGGGAAGGGTCCGACTCATTCCAGGGTGTTTTTCACGCCAATACCGAGGAGTGGTTCATGACCCCTTTAAAACCATGAGCCATTTGCGGCAACACTCGTCGAGTTTTAGTAGGTCATGCGGGAGAGTAATGGTATCTGAAAGGTTAGTAATATGTCGGTAGATTACACGGTCGTCAGCAAAGAGGCGGATGTTAGATGAAATATAGTCGGGTAAGTCATTGACGTAAAGTAAAAACAGGAGAGGGCCTAGAACTGCACTTTGTGGCACACCGGAGATTACGTTAGAAAGGGATGAGGGCGTATCGTTAGCTTCTAGTGAGGAAGTCCTGAATCCAATTGTAGACAAGTTGGTTAAGGCTTAATAGGGGATATTCAAAATGTACAGCGTCATCTGTCCACAATCCAGTAAGCTCGATCCGCCATGTCTTGTTGGGCGCGAAAGCGAAACCAGTCGCATATCGCAGCCTTTAAGGTGCTTGTTGCTGATTATTTGTCTTCGTTCTGCGATGAGTTCCCAATGCTTCATGCGCTGTTCAGGCAACGAGGGAGCCCTGACAATGCCAGGAACAAGGTAGCCTGAATATTAATGGAATTTATCAGTTAAGTGAACGAAGAAAAATGATATTGGCCGCGATATCGAGCGGAGTCGCCGCCTGGCGGCTACTGGCTGAAGCGCGCCAAGTGTGGATTGCTTGGATTGCTCCCTGCGTCGTCTGCTAGCCACGCCGTGTTTGCGTGTGCGCGTACGTCCTGCACGTTCTCAAAGGACGGTTTGTTCTGTTGTGTTAGCGCGATTTTAACTGCTCGTACGTATACCTGACATGGTGTACAGAAGCGAATGGGCTTGCTCGGCGCATGCGCATTGTAATAAGGTCAGTGAGTGCGAATTTCGAGAGGGCTGTGCATTGGTGTCGTACCCTTCGTTCGCCGGAATCATTTCAGTGTTGATGCCGCTTTCTGGCTCAAGAACATCCTAAAGAGCGCTTGGCATAGTCTCAAGCATGAGGAGCATTAAAATGCGTGTGAATGCAGAGTTTTAGCGACTCGGTGGTAAAGAAAAACGAGGCTCATGTACCTTCGCGTGGTTGTTAGGTGTATAATTGCGGCACTGTAGTTCATGATGAGCTTTAGTTGCGCTTAAGATGTCCTTTTATTTTACGGTCGTGTTCCCGCTACAGCGAAATATTTCTATCGAGTGAAGTCTGAGACTTCGGTACTCAAACTGTCTCTTAAAAAAAAAACAGACAATGGAATGACACGTCAGTGATAAAACGGAGTTGCCGCGCGCGATTTTAACTTGGCGCGAAATTTATGCAGAACCACCCGTGCGCTTAGCCCGACGGCGTGCATTACACTTATGTCGTATAATTTCACGTAAAAACCTCATCCTTTTTTTTCACATTATCTTGAGCGTTTGTGTGGAGTTGTTATAAATTGATGGAAGGCAGCTGACATTATTATTTTGAAAAAAAAAAAGACACTTATTTCATAAAAAAACCGGACCTTTGTTGCATCACTGTCGTGCACGTAATCAATCGATGAAAGCTCTGTGCTCAAATCTTACCTGCGTATGCGTATTCGTGTGAACAGGGCTATTGAACTCATTGCACAGGAATATGGGCTGGTGTACAAATGAGCAAGAAGTAAACACTTAAGTAGTTCAGTCGTGCTACAGCAGTGCGTAGTACACAGAGCACAAGCTAAACACGTACAGAGAAAACAACAAAAAACGTCATATAGTGCGTAAGCGCAGACAGTGATCCAGGGCGAGCATCCCTTTCATCGGCAGATTGCGCTTCTCTCACTAGCAATAGGAACGTTGGATGATCTTCGTGCATCGATTCAACAATGAGGAGTGTATATATTACCAGTAAGCAGCAATCAACGCATTTTATTCGCGGACAATCTGCTGAAACTGCTCAAAACGAAGCGCCGCTGTGTACATTTGTATACGCGCCTCCGACCGCCTCTCCACACTAACGCGGCGACGCTGCTGCCACATATAGGTCCATCTCGAGGCCAATACCGACGCGAACTTGTTTCGTCAACAAGATCGGCACTGTGTTTAAGTTCGGAAATGCACCGGCGCACGCAAAAGCGCTCTTCAACCTCAGTTCTTATTTCTCCGTTCAATTTAGTTGCTCGCCTGCAACATAAGCTACACTTACAGAACAATATATTACGATATATGCATTTTAAAACAGACGGCCGACGTCGCTACGCGTGCGAGAGAGCATGATTGACCAACATTAGCTTATCGGTGTTGCAGATCGACGAAAGCAATGATTTACGTATATAAACGTGTGTAGGCAGTGCCACAGACGCTGCTGCGCGCGTCCGCGGTAAATCGGTGCCGCCACTCGAGACCCGATCGCAAAGATCCACACAGCCATCGCTTTGCAAGCTTCGCAAGGCAGTGTGCGCCTAAGTGCATAGTCCGCACGCCGCGTCTGCCCTACGGTTTACACCACCTTATCCCTCAGCTTTTATTCTTCTTTTGCTTCCTTCGGTTAGCGTGCGCTGCGAACACGGAGCGAGTTACGGAGCCGTACTACAGATGGAGCTGTTTGTTCGGTAGATCTAGAGTTACTGTATATGCTACCTTTAGGTAGCAGAGTTGCGCATCTGTCTTCCAACGCCGCTAGCAACCATGCATTGCGGAGAAGCTGACTCTTGGGACAATTTTTTTATTTCTCGACGCCGCCGCTTCAGCGAGCTGACTTAACACTAGCCATCGACAGGCAATGTTTATCGTCGGTCTTCGACACGAAAGACAGATTAATCGGCGACACGGTAGGCATGTCGCCTGCAAAAACGGAGTGCGACTTCACCGCATAGCTGTGGTTGCTAGCCGGACCTATGCGCAACTCTGCTACCTAAAGGTAGCATATACAGTGACTCTAGGTAGATCATGAGTCACTAGAAAAAAAACGCCAGGCCTGCGCTGAAACCGCAGCACAGTCACAGCGAAAGCTAGAAGAGCGGCGTTTCTAGAGCCCGTTGTAAGCTATCTTGGGGCTACAATACAAGTGCACTAGAAAGGTACCCACTACGCCATAAATCACAATTTTTGTGAAGTTGGGAAGCACCCACTAAGCCATTATTCGTCATTCTGCGGAGAAGCGAGGCACCAGCTACACGTCTGTAAGGCATTATGTGCACTTTGTTGGCGTGACGACTGATGACGATGAAGAATTATGGCTCAGCCCTTTGTAATGGGTTGGAAGCTTTAAACGGCCCACCAGTTATGTAATTTGCATTGGGTGACGCCCGGTCGCTATTTCCCTATCCCGTCATGCTGTGTAACATACGTTGACGTGGGAGAGAGACGGGGGGAGGGGTGGGGCGAAGAACTTTACTGAGGCCCCGAGGAAATGGATCATGCGCTTATGGGCTTCCTTGGCAACCAATACAAGTGCACTTGCGAGGAACCCACTACGCTCTAAATCATTGTAATTTTACTGAGACCCCGAGAAAATGGATCATGCGCTTATGGGCTTCATTGGCAACCATTACAAGTGCACTTGCGAGGAACCCACTACGTTATAAATCATTGAAATTTTTGAGAAGTAGGGCAGCAGGCACTGTGCCATTTTTCGTCATTCTACGGAGAGCCGTGGTACCTATTAAACGCATGTAAGGAATTATGCGCACTTTGTTGATGCTGTGCCTGATGACGACGAAAAATTATGGCAGAGCCCTTTGTAATGGGTTGGAAGCATTCAACAACCTACTCGTTGCGCAATTCGCATTGTGTGACGCCCGGTTACCGAATTCGCGTTGTGCGACGCTTGGCGCTTATGTTACTCTTCTACCACGCTATATTGCATATGCTAATGTGGTTCCTTCCCGACATGAAGCCTGTATAGGACCTTTTTGCAAAGCAGTTTCAAGCACCGGCTTGTTGAGTACTGGGCTCCCACGCAGAGGGCCCAGGTTCGAACCTCGTTCCATCCTGAAATTTTTTTTCTTATTTCGTTTTTTTTTTCTTATTTCGAGGGATACTGGTTACGGACACCGGCGGCGGCGGCGGCAGCGGCAGCGGCGGCAGCGGCGGCGGACAACTACGGTACCAAAAACGGCCGGTGAAATGATCTCATAACAGCTTTCGCTGTAAAAAGAGCCCAATGAAGAAGAAATAATGTGCATTAGCGCTAGCTGTTGGGCCAGTTAGTGCATTATGAACTTGAAAATGGGGTACCAGCGAAAACACTGAAAACACGTACACAAGAAGAAGGTCCAGCGTTCATCCGTGTGTAACGCCTTCTTCTTGTGTACGTGTTTTGAGTGTTTTCGCTGGTGCCCCATTTTCAAGTTCATAATGCACCAACTGGCCCAACAGCTAGAGCTAATGCATACCGATGAAGCCACGAAGAGAGTTCGTGAGCACATGGCAACATTCGCCGCACCTTTCATTAGGTACACCGCTTACCGCGCAGTTAATTCAGACTGTCGATGACTCGAAATCACTTCTGATATCCTTTTGAAGAAACACACACACACACATATTGCAGTTACGCCGAGCGTAACACAGCATCGAGGCGAAAAGATCGGTCACTTCTCAACACACGCTACCAACGCGCCGGACGGTCTGGAAGAGAAATGGCCGCCGCCGCTCAATGTTGCCCGCGTGCAGCCTACCTTTGAGGTATTCTGAAATTTTCCAGTGACTCTATAGTCGGTGACAACCTAAGAATAAATATAAGCTCCGCCCACGAGGCCGCATTGCTCATATTTTGCATGCCTCCGCGCTACAAACGAAGTAGTTCCTTAACAATGGCAATAATTTTCACTCATATAAACCTTATTTTGCAATACTGCACTGATATTGAAATAAAGAAAGCGAAGCTAGATAAAATAAATTGTGAAGGCACGGAGCTCAGCGTCAGCATAACAATATATTTGTTGTTTAAATCGCACCCCCCGCCGCGTTCATCTCGGAGTCCATAGGAAAAAGTAATGTACATCTCAAAGGCGATGTTTCTGAGCAGTACCTAATATGATATTAAAACAAAGAATGCCAGATTTAACATAAAACTTAAAATAAAGGAATCGTTATTTTGCGGTTTCACAGAACAAAACAGGGACATTAATCACGTGTAATAAGGTCGTTTGTAATTTTTTTGCGAAACTCTCGCCGCCAGTTTTCTTCACTGACTGCTGTAACTATGGCAACTGTGACTCAAAGCGAAGTATGGCGAAGTGGTCTGAGATCGCCTTTGTCAACTGAGACTCTGGTGTTACCGTAAATACCGCATTTGCGTCTCTAGTCGCCGTGCTTGTTATCGTGTTTGAGGAAGACGCCAAGGCTTCATTTGACGTCTTGCTTCATCGAAATAAAAGCGTGTAGCACACATGGCGTTTAACTGTCGGGGCCATTGCGTGCGTTGCCGTTCACGTCAAGGAGGTGCACGCGGCTAAATTGGCATTGACTAAGAGCTTTACGTGGGATTGTTTCTCGCGTCGACAACTTGCACTGGCACTGCCATTACCCCTTAAGCCCTTGAATGTTCAAGTTTTTAGTTAATTTATTATTTATTTATTACATAACTGCGTCACCCCAGTGGGAATTACGGCAGGGGGGCCCACTTTTGCTAGAAGAGGGGCCCCTACCTTCTATATATGTGTGTATCTGTGCGAAGGTATATATATCTATACGTAGATTGTGAAGAGGCTGTCATCGGTTGCCGTAAGACAAATAGGAAAAGGATACACGCTTCTCAAAAGAGTTTATTTGTCAGCGTTTTGATCGGAGACCGATCTTTATCAAGGGAAAAGTTACGAGGCTTCGAGGCTTATAGTACCGTCCTCCGTGCAGGTAGAGCGACAAAAAAAAAATAAATAAGAAAAAATGTAGAAATGAAAAAATCAGGAGCCAAAAGATGACAAATATACATTCGGGCATAGGAAACGCACGTGCATCCTCGAAGAAAAAAAAAGGAAAAAATATAGATGTCTACACAGATAATCTCAGTGGACACAATCAGTAAGTACATTGCTTTCGTACATTGTCAAGCCCCAGCTCTGCGGCTCCCCCCTCCTCATTTGTTCGTGAAGCATAGTGAGGGGGTGAGGCTTCACAAGAAGGGATAAGCGCTTAAAAAAAGGGTCTATGCACTATAAGCTTCACGAGTTTAATATAAACAAATTATCACTGCGTAATACGAGCACACAATACACGCGAAATGCTAAAAAACACACATTAGACAAAAACAAGGATTCCGAATATAATATCGTGAAGTATGATGCAACGCCATTAAAAACAAAAGCTTTTTTTCCCCCTCAATAATAGTTTTAGCGGCGTCACTTCAGTTACGATCATGATCCATGCAATCGACGTGTCACAGCAAGCGCATCATTTCACGGTTTGTAGACAACGATTACCTCGTACGGCGTTTCTCATAGCAAGGCACTCGTGCATCGAGCGCGATACTTACGCGACGAGCACTTCAACCTAGCAAATCATTCTGGGCTGGTGGAACTAAATTCCGTTGATACGACGCAACTGAGCCAATAGGCACACGTCACATAATCACAAACGCATCGGATGACCACAATTATCTTCTTATAAATCACACACCACTGCATATTATCCACACCTGGTTTGTTTACTTTCGCATTGTGTTGCGCTAATGGGTTATGTTGGTCGCTTTCTTTCTCTCACGCTTCGTCCGCACCACGGTGTAAGAAAAATAAATTTTTCTTACACCGTGGTCCGCACATACGTCTTATATAGGCGCACAGCACGGCGCATATCAGAATCGATCACCAAGATTCCCATGTCGCGAGCTCCAAGCAACACACACACACGCACATGTGTCAACGCTAATGCCATGGCTTTTGCGGGCGGTAAATCGTACGCAGACGCGCACATTCCGACTTTACTTTCACCTCACTGCACACGAATGAACGCGACGACAATCGCCGATGTTTTGACCCTCAGGCGATATGCTTGATGTATCCGAGCGATGGAGGGAACACACGCCGTGTTGCAATTGACGCTGCCGAAACGACGGAACGCGCTAAAGCGTTGTAAAACACTCCGAGCTGCTGCCACTTCGGTGCACTTCAAACGCGGCACAGTCGCAAGCTTCTTCTGCATCGGATGACGACCGGCGAGGACGATGCTGGGTACGTGCGAATAACAGTAGGAAATAGCATCTTCTGGAAGAAACAAACACCGCAGGAAATTAGAAATGATGGATCTCGGTCTCGCTGCAGCGGTACCTCGCCTCTCGTCGCGAAAGGCGCCATGTTGCATTTTTCATTGGTTCGTCTTAACCGTTACGTCATGGTAAAGAGCGGCCGTAGTTGGACGCGCATAATACAAATGGACAGCGGTACAGTTTACTTTTTATTCTTAGCTTGTCACCGACTATAGGTATATCTAGAGTGCGTCGATGCGCGCGCCCCAGCTTAGAGTGGTGTAAGCTTTTGAAAGGGCAGGTGCCGCCTCCTCGGCCTTGGCGGCAGCGTGGCCGCCATTTTGAATCCCCCACCCGGTCTCTTGTGCGTGGCGCGCGTGCTGTTTTAAAGACGATAGTCTTTCTTCGGGAACTTAAACGCGGAAACTTTGGTCTGTCTGTCTGTCTTTCTGTCTGTCACCCGATTCAGCCACCCGGCCAAAGTAGAACCAGTTGCCCAAGGGCCAGCCATCTTGAACGGCTGACTAAGTTCATACTTGTGTACATTGTCGATCAAAAAGCAAAGATTACGCATATCTGAGACGCAACATCACTAGGTAAGTATTAGGTGGTGTGTTCCTTTAATAGAAAATACACAGATACATAATTCTAAAGACCCTAGTTTCTTAAGCTGCGCTGAAAATGCGACTGCGCGGAAACTAGGCTTCCTCCGTGCCCTCTGCACGATTTCATTGTTGTGTTTCGGTTTCGGATCAGTATTTCACTGTACGAATGCCATGGGGCGCCGCTCTGGCATTCCTGTTTTACCCAGGCGACGTGTAAATAAAAGAGTTTGTGGAGAGTACTCGTTGAGTGCGGACGTTTCTTCTGCTTTGGCGCTTCGCGCCAAACCGCGTGTTCGGGCTGGCTGGCGTCCCCACCGATCGCGCTGGTCACCGCCGGTCTTCGCCTGCTGCTGCTGCTGCGCCGGGACTACCAGCCCGCAACACAGCACTCATGTTTCCCGACGTATTGCCAGATGACGTCCATATCTCACGCAGCGCCTCTTCTATCGTCTTTAGACGACATTTGAAGCGAAGCACGCAGATGCGCGGCCAATTTTTTAGATGGGCGTTTTTAGGTCGGCGCTCGTTTCCCTCAAGATTTATGCGCTCGCTACCGTCACCATGGCCGGGTGTTGCGTGCCGCAGTGCACAAATCATTCCAGAAACGCTGGGAGCTGTATCGTTTTAGAAGATACGAGGTTTCTTTGGACAGTAAAAATCAAACGTGACAAGCGGCATCTGAAGAACACATTATGCACTTGCAGCGTAAGTTTCCGGCCGGTATTTCGAATGCACATGCAAGGATAACTTCTGCCGGTGTTAACCTTGCGTAATAAATGGACACACTGATATCAGCTACATGCTTCAAATGCTTTGGTTCACGTGTGCATGAATCCTGCATTTTTCTTCGCAAACATTCTTCACTGCGTTTGGTTGGCCCTGTATCTGCCTTTGATTTTCGCTTTCGCTATTTTTGTGATTTGAAATGTATCATGGAATATATTATGCGTGTTTGTCTGCAGATCAAATCCTTCTTTTTTCCTAATTATAATTATTTGTGAGAATTTACGTCCCAAGAATCCGACATGATTATGAGAGGCGCCGTATATAGTGGAAGGCTCCCGAAATTTTGACCATCTGTTGTTCTTTAACGTACACCTGAATCTAAGTACGCGGGCCTCTTCGACTAGTGGCAGTTGTGTTTTATTCTGTAATTTCCGTTTTATTTGTGTAATTGCTTTTGTCAGTGCAGCATTAATGCGCACAAATGAATGGCCTGTACGCTGGATATTAACGCACACACACACACACATTCAGTATTTTATTTCTTTGAGCAAGCATAATTTATTTATTTATTAATAATGTAAGCCCTGAAGGCTCATACAATGCGTATACAAACAGTTCTCGCGAAGCGTCTATACAAAGAAGACGCATGAAAACAACAAGAAGACGGCAAAGCATTGTGTACAGTACACACGCTATGTCAGTAAAAAAATACAAGAAACAAAGTCAAGTTGTACAATGAGTACGTCATGAAAAACAGTTAATGAAACAAAAGCTTACAGGCTCCCTAATGCGTTCGCTTAAGACGGCTCGAAAGCGAAAGCCATGTTCTTCTTAGTTTTTTGCGCACCTAGCGTGGTTTTGCATTGCCTCCAAGATTGGAGGCAATGCCCCCGTGATCAACCGGTTTTACACTGCCCCCGTGATCTGCCCACTTTTGAGCAAGCTACGATGCCATGTGATAACGACATCATATGACGTTACGCCAAAATTTGTGAAGCCACGATGACGTCATCGGTGACGTCTTCACGTGACGATGACTTTTTGCATCCCTCGTCCCCGACGTCGTGGTACGCTGACGCCGTAGACGCGGGATGCCGAAGGTCAAATTTCGCGTTTGATGTGGCATTAAAAAAAATTACGTCCGCCACGGTGGTATAGTGGTGACGGAGCTCGGCTACTGACCCCATGGAGGAAGGAAAAATTACACCATCTCCCGCTAAAGGGGACCATGAGGCGATGCGACGCCGGAGCACTTGCACGATCGCGTTCCGTTGGCGTTCGTTGGGCATGCTACCGACCTCGCGTCGTGGAACGCGAAGAGGGACGCTACGCGCGTCGTATCTTCCATCTAGCCTGGCCGTTAATTCTCACAGGGCGAGCGGGGAACGCGGTCGACAGGCGGGCGAGAGGGGGGCAGCGTAGGAGAGGAGAGAGAAGGGGAGGGGACGCGCATGCGCTCGAGCTCATCGCGGCGTTGCGCATGAGAGAATTTCGGCATGTCTAGCCCGCGTTTCAGAGGAAGAGTGGAAAGGGGGAGGGGAGATGGAAAGTGGAGAGGGAAAGGGGAGAGGGTGAGTGGAGAGGGTATGCGCATGCGCAGTAAGGGTGGTCACGCCGCACACCACCACCACCACCGGATTGAGCTCCGCCTTAAGATACTTCGCATCTAAAAAAATAAGGAGAGGCCCTGACGTCACATTCGTGAAGCCTCCACATCGCAAACACCCACATCGCCTCCTAGCGAAGGAGCCTCGAAACATTTCGCGATTTCCGCCGTGTCGTTTGCAAGCGCATGCGCGATTCGAGCCTTTTTTATTTCGCCGTGCAAGCTGCGCCGCGGCGCAGTCGATTCACGCGTGCTGCTCCTTGTGTGTGTTCTTTAGGAAACCTACGCAATTCCATGCTGTCGCGTATGGTTGCGTATGACCGGTGCAAATCGCCTGCACTGCGGAAGGTACCGGGCGTCACTTTTCATGTGTACGTACACGTTCGTTTCATTGCTGATCACTGATGCATGGTATTTGCATGCGAAGCTCTCGGATGTGCGCTCTGTTGCTTCTTACTCATTGTGTCAACTCAGAACACACGTGAACTTTTGTTTTTGGCGTCTGACGCGCCGTACATAACATGCGCCGAAAGCATCGTACGTTTTTTAAGGCTGTGTCGTTCAACGAAAGGGCAATAAACTTATATTGTTGTTATCGGACTACGCGATGTATTGTGCGGTGTGCGCTCGCTGCGTGCTCGTTGTTGTGTGCGTACTGGAATTACAAACTTTACGTGCACAATCGCGTATACAATACAGCGGTGTCCTCTTTTCGACGTGAAGTTACGTCAACTATAGGTTGGCGTTCCACCGAATAGCTACTACGCTCACTCCACATACACGAACAAAGAACCACTAATCTGGCCATAGATCGGGAAATCGGGCTACGAGAAAGGGAAGGCCTAACGCCCAGCAGCACGCGTAAGTCACTGCTAGGCGAGTTCGAATACGATGATGCAGGGGCTGAATGTTTTTGATCACGGCACGTACCGGTATTCTGTACTGTTGCACAAAAAACGCTCCACGAAGAATTTCAGCACGCAGCGCTCGGGCCTGCCACGCACGAACAGCCTGGTAAACGTCTGCTTGCACATTTTAATGCGTGCGAACCGCACAATACGCGCTAAGTTTACGCCGGGACTACAAATCTGCGCAGAAGCTAATCACCGCGGAGAGCACGCCGCGGGGCGTCTGCTATTTTGTTTACCCCATACCGGTTCGTTTGCCCCATAAATCTGACGTCACTTCCGCCACACTTTTCGCAATGCATTGAAACACGATAGGGCCTCTCCTTCGTATTCCTTCCTCCATGGCTGACCCGAAAGTCACGGGTTCGATCCCGGCCGCGGCGGTCGCATTTGGGTGGAGGCGAAATGCTAGAGGCCCGTGTAGTGTGCGATGCTAGTGCAGGTTAAAGAACACCAGATGGTCAAAATTCACGGAGCCCTCTTCTACCGCGTGCCTCATAATCATATCAGGGTTGTGGCAAGTAAAATCCCAGATATTATTATTAATAAAAGAGACAAATAAACGACGCCCTGCATCCGCCGCACGAAGTGTAAAACAGTATTGGAAACACTCAATAAAATGTGCATGCAATTGGGCATGCGAGAATACCCGCAGATACAGAAAAAGAAACTGCAGATACAAAAAAAAAGAAGAAAAAACGCACTGATTCTGCGCGCATCCAAAGTTTTACGACATACTACTCAACAACGTATTCATCGTTTTGATAGGGTCTCGAGGTGTAACTCGAGTGCTGATACAATAGCGGCTACAGATTGTCAGCAAGAAATGTCAGCAATAATAATGATAAAGAAGCTTTCATTTCATTTTACAGGATATTCGCACCATACTGCCCCTCCTCCCTTTATTTTGTGTACAATATATACGATGCCATTTATAATAAACGAGTAAATTGTTTGCAAACTTAGCAAAATGAGCCACCTTAATCGCGCTTAGGTAGCTTCACAACACTAAATTGTGCGTGTTCAGATACATATACTGCTGCTGCTGCTGACATGTATACAAATACTTTAAACGATTATTTGTGTATTGGGAATGCAGAGCTTATGAGAAAATTAAGTAAGGCTTTAGATTTTGTCGTTTCCGGCGTAAGGAAGAGGATTCGTTTTCAACATAACAGAGTCTACGTCTACCTCTAGCGCATAACACATGCACAGGCCGTCAGCTTACATGAATTACATGCTTCCTTGATAAACATTTAGGCAACAACAGGAATAAAAGCTGCCCAATCTTCAAAAAAGAAACGAAAAAGAGAAAGCTCACTTTTTGGTTGGTAACAACTTTATTGATGATCCTGCAGAGCTTTCGCCGACTGGGCTTTAGGTCTCCCACGTGGGGAGGTCGAGGCCTTGCCTCACCGCCGCCTCGCGGGCCTGCTGGACAGCCCGAAGTTGGTCGCCGAGGCTCACTAGCGTGCACTTAGTTCCGGACGTATCCGCGCACTGCGAGCGCTTTGTGTAGCGCGTTTTCGCATGCTGCTGAGCTGCGGCGGGATTCGCAATGGCGGCCGCCGTAGCAGACGATGCGCCTGTCCTCACCCTCAGCGGAGCGCGCGGGCATCAAGGCACCCTAGGGGAACTAGAGTTACTGTATATGATGCCTTTAGGTAGCAGATTTGCGCATATGTCTTCTAAACGCCGCTGGCAACCATGCATTTCGGAGAAGCTGACGCTCGGGCCAATTTCTGTATTTCTCGACGCCGCTGCTGCGGCGAACTGAACTAACACTAGTCATCGATAATCATTGTTTATCGCCGGTCTTCGACACGCCGGACATCTTAACTGCGGACACCGTAGGCATGTCGCCTGCACAAACGGAGTGCTGCTTCACCGCATAGCTGTGGTTGCTAGCCATACCTATGCGCAACTCTGCTACCTAAAGGTAGCATACTGCCACACCCGCTTCTTCTTTTATTTTGATGTGTTCGAGTTTGACCAGCAAGGACGGTTATCAACGCTCGACGCTGGCCGCGAAGCAGTGTTCGAGAAGCTTCACGATTTTAGTAGATCGTTTTGTTAAGATTGCGCGCCGCACGCGAATGTTCCAGCTTTGTCGAGAGATAACGCCGCCACTAGCGATATTGCTGGAAAGTTCCATAGCGCCTGTATAAAAGCCGACGCGCTTGACCGCTTGTGAGTTGATCGACGGACGACGCCCTGTTCGCCGCTATCATTGTACAGCGTGTATTGCTGTAGTTCTAGTTCTCAGTTTCTCGGCCACAAGTTCGGCCAAATAAACAGTTTCATCTCGGACGTGCTGACTGTTGTCTTCGTCGACGTCACGACCACGTGACATCTGGTGGAGGTGCTGCTTCTTCCATGATCCTGACGCCCCCGCGAAGCGCTGACCCAAGCCCAAGCCGCGAGGAGGACGACGGCAAAGAAAACCCGGATCGTCGAGCAAGCCGCAGGCAACAAGGTCTACCGCCACAGCACGGGCCGCTACCTGAAAAGACCCGGCAAACAAAGATCCTGACCTCGACCACAGCGACGATGACAGACGCTGTGCCGCCCGCACCGATCCTTCTCCGGACGCCCAAGGAGCCGCCAACCTTCCGCGGATCGTCGTTCGAAGACCCGGAAAGCTGGCTCGAAGCCTACGACCGAGTCGCCGTTTTTAATGCCTGGACCAGCGAAGACAAGCTACGGCATGTCTATTTCGCTTTGGAAGACGCCGCTCGGACCTGGTTCGAGAACCAAGAGCGAAGCCTGACAACGTGGGACATTTTTCGCGACAGGTTCCTCACCACATTCACGAGCGTCGTCCGCAAGAGAGGGCTGAGGCTCTGCTCGAGACCCGCGTGCAGATGCCGAACGAAAACGTGGCGCTCTTCACGGAAGAGATGACCAGGCTGTTTCGCCACGCAGACCCTACCATGCCCGAAGAAAAAAAAGTTCGCCTTCTCATGCGAGGAGTTAAGCAGGAGCTCTTCGCTGGGCTCATGCGGAACCCGCCCAAGACAGTCCAGGAATTTGTTTCCGAAGCCACAACCATCGAGAGACGCTGGAATGCGAACCCGACAGTACAATCGCCGCGCATTCCAAGACAGCGCAGCAGTTCATGCCCTCGGCTCCGACGACTTGCGCGAAACGATCCGAGCCATCGTGCGAGAGGAGCTGCGAAAGCTCGCACCTTTTGCAAAGCCCGAAGTGACGTCGATTGCGGATGTTGTACGCGAGGAAATCCAACAGTCACTGGGTGTTCCTCAGCCGGCACCGCCGCAGCTGCAAGCAATGAGCTATGCTGCTGCAGCCCGACGCAACGCCCCCCCTCCTCGCCCACGTCAAGACGCCGCGCCGCACCAGCAGTTCCGCCGCCAGGCACCACCGCCGCCACCACCGACGTCATACCGCCCGCCAGCCGGTCAGCGATACACGCCGAGGAAGACCGACGTTTGGCGCGCCCCCGACCATCGTCCACTCTGCTACCACTGCGGAGAAGCCGGCCACACCTACCGCCGCTGCCATTATCGACAGATGGGACTGCATGGGTTCGCCGTCGACGCGCCGCGTCCACAGCAGGGTGAACGACCACGTGACATCGCCGACTATATGGCAGGAGCGCAGTGGACCCCCCGAGGACCTTCCCGATCGCCGTCGCCAGGCCGCTACGCCTCTCCCCAACGCCGACCATGCACTGGCCCAACCCGGGGCCGGTCATCTAGCCCGCATCCGGAAAACTGGGGGCAGCAACCGATGGAGGTGCGGTTGCTGTACGACGAAATACCGAAGACCCTCCGCCGCCGACGCCGCCGCCACGACGAAGGCTTCAAGACACGACGCGAACCTCTGACGACGAAACCTCGCGGACCGAAGTAGACCTGACGACGCAACGTGGAAGCAGCGCAACAAACCGACATAGCCGTGACCCGACGCCACGACCTAACTGCAACGCAAGACGACGAACTAGCGACCTCGACGTTCTTATCGACGGCCACAGCGTCACAGCCCTCGTCGACACCGGAGCCGACTATTCTGTCATCAGTGGACCGTTCGCCACGAAGCTGAAGAAAGTTAGGACAGCCTGGGAAGGCCCCGAAATCCGGACAGCTGGAGGTCACCTCGTAACGTCGGAAGGAATCTGCACAGCGAGACTCACCATTAACAACCGGATTTATCCCGCGAACTTTGTAATCCTGCCGCGCTGCTCGAGAGATGTCATCCTTGGTATGGACTTCTTAGGCCTTCATGGTGCAATCATCGACCTGAGGTCTAAGTCAATAACACTGTCCACGGAAAAGGCACTACCGCCGCACACTCCGCCAGGAAAGCACGCCTTGAATGTGCTGGAAGACCAGGTCACAATTCCCCCTCGCTCCAGCGTCATCATTTCCGTCGGCACTCAGAAATCAGCAGACCTGGAAGGCGTTGTTGAAGGCGACCAGCACCACTTGATTAACCGCAAGATTTGCGTCGCAAGAGGAGTAGCAGAGCTGCGGGTAGGGAAAGCAACAGTTATGCTCACGAATTTCAGCAACGAGTACAAGCACGTGATCAAAGGCACGACGGTCGCCTACATCGAAGAAATCGTAGAAGCCAGCAATGCTTTCGGCCTCACCGATTCTCCCGAGCCTACTCCGACGAATAAAGCGCCGCAACCAGCTTTGACATCAATCCCAGCCTTCAGAAGCACAAACAAGAACAGCTCAAAACCCTGCTCTTGCAATACAAGGACTGCTTTTCGTCGTCGTCAAGAATTAGGCAGACTCCCGTGGCAAAACATCACATCATAACAGAGGAAAGCGCCAGACCACTCCGTCAGAGCCCGTACAGAGTTTCGACGCGAGAACGCGAGGCCGTGAAGAAACAGGTCGACGAAATGCTACGCGACGACATCATCCAGCCGTCGAAGAGTCCGTGGGCATCCCCGGTGGTGCTAGTGAAGAAGAAGGATGGGACTCTACATTTTTGCGTCGATTATCGTCGCCTCAACAAAGTCACGAAGAAGGACGTGTATCCCCTTCCCCGGATAGACGACACCCTGGATCGATTACACAACGCAAAGTACTTTTCGTCGATGGACCTCAACACCGGTTACTGGCAAATAGAAGTCGACGAGAGAGACCGAGAAAAGACTGCTTTTATGACACCAGACGGCCTGTTCGAGTTCAAGGTCATGCCATTTGGTGTTTGCTCGGCACCTGCGACTTTTCAACGGGTTATGGATACAGTACTGGCCGGCTTGAAGTGGCAGACGTGCCTAGTGTACTTGGACGACGTCGTTGTGTTTTCCTCAAACTTCGACGAACACCTTCGGCGCCTTGAAGTTGTACTTCAAGCAATCAAGACCTCCGGACTCACCTCTAAGCCTGAAAAGTGCCGCTTCGCGTGCGAGGAGCTCTTGTTCTTGGGTCACGTGATCAGCAAGGATGGTGTTCGCCCGGACCCGCGGAAAACAGCTGCCATCGCTGACTTCCCGACGCCCACCGACAGAAGGCCGTACGCCGTTTTCTCGGCTTGTGCGCCTATTACAGACGTTTCGTCAAGGAATTTTCACGGATCGCCGAGCCACTGACGCAACTCACGAAGGCCGACGTCGAATTCAGGTGGGAAACGTCGCAAGTGGGCTTGGCAGCACCGTCCGGAGCACCATGATAAACTACGTGCTCTTCGTTCTACAGGTA
>NW_023614227.1:0-39999 GCF_013339695.2 Rhipicephalus sanguineus
ACAGCGCTTTTCTCGAGTGCTTATCCGTTATGGATGAAGAAAGCCATAGGAAGCGCTGTCACCGGCCTGTCAAGTTTCACGCGGCGCGCAAATTTCGAGGACGCCGGCGCAAATCAAAGCCGAACACTCAAACCACAAAAAGATTGTCTGCTGCCGCAAGGCGTAGTAGCAGTGACGCCGATGCGTCCGACGAGTTTGCCGCGGCATTCGAATATGTGAGTGCCTCCCAGAAAAAGATCGGACTCTTCGAAGACGAAGAAAAATCACAGGACGACGAGTCTTCGTTGATTGCTGATATGACAGCACTGAACATGTTGGTTTAATCGAGGGCACTCCAGTTTTGAACGTGTTCTGGAAGAGCTTGGCGTGCTCCTGCCTCATGATCTGGTTGCTCTTGGCACATCACGGGACAGCACACGCCAGAAAAAAATGTCTTAAAAACTAACAGGAGAAGCAAGGGCTCGCCGGCGTGCGCTGAAGAAAAATCTCTTGTCGAAGAGTCAGCCTGAAAGAGCCGTGAGGGCGAAACCTGTGGTGCTGGCGCATTTTAATGGCAGTGGCCACTACAAGGAGGATTGTTCTTTCTTGTATACAAATTTTGTCGCATTCAATGACATCTTTGATAAATAAACATGCAATTTGGACTTTAAAACTCGTTTTTCTCAAAACACAAATTTTGCCATTTTTGTCAATGTGCCCCTCCTTTTTCGGGTACTTCTGGTGCTCAGATCTGCATGAAATTTTTTCCAAATTTTTTCCAAAGTACGAGAGATGCAATTATCTTGTTCAAGTTTCAATATTCTTATTATATAATAAAAAAAAGTCATGTAAACTTTTACTAGGGTAGGAGAAATATGAACTTCCCACGTTAAAATTTTTCACGTCTAGTACATATTTTGTATGGACTTCCTAATTAGTTATTTGCATTCCACACTTTATTTGAAGCATTATGAACTATCAATTGTAAAAAATTATTGAAGTTTAGGTCTGAAAAGAGGGGGGCAAAAGGCTTAAGTTTTTCACTTTGTCATGTTGCAGAACTAAAAGTATGCAACTTGCAAGAAAAATAATATATTTGAAATCAGCATAAAAAGTTCCATAAACAGCTCAAGTTTCATTGCTCTAGGGTGAATATTAAAGCAAAAGTGTCTTCGAGTAGCATCTCCCCTTAACAAAATATACTACGATAGTGCTCTTCATGACACATTTACTTTAACACTGCAATCTTTGTCCAATCACATTGATCATCACCATAAGGTAGGTGTTCCATTTTGTAAAACTAAAACATTTTCCAAATCTTTTCTACCGCGCACAGTGATTGAGTGGAACCACCTTCCCTTTGACATGGCATCCATCGATGATAACCATTTTTGCAAGGCACTAACCACCGCTGTATAAGTACTAGCCAGTTAGAAACGTGTTCATTGTTATTTTAACAGCGGAGCTATTTAAGCCGGGCGTAATGTGTCTGCTGAATCCGAACGCTGTCATCATCATGGACCGGCACGCCCTCTCTTCGTCCTCTTCTTCATCTTCTAGTTCGCTCCTAGAACACGTGCGCCGATTTGTCCGGCAGGGAATGCAATAACTCTGATGGGCGAGAGAACGAGTACAGAGAAAGAGATATAGAAAGACAGAGAAAGAGAGAAAAATAAAGACAAAGAAACAAATAGAGAGAGAGAAAGAGAGAAAAAACATACAGGAATAGAAGAAAGGGAGAAAAAAAAAGATGGAAAGAAACAGAGAGTTGAATAGATGCAAAGAAACACACAAAAAGAAGACAGAAAGCATAGCCATGTATAGTATGGTATAGCAAGCGGTGGGAAAGAGAAGGGAGGGTGACGAGGAGGGAAAAGGTGAGAGGGTAAAGTACAGCACAGTCTTGTATAGTATAGCAAGTGGTGGGAGAGGGAAGTGATGTAGAGGAGGAAGGAAAGGGGAAGGTGAGAGGGTAAAGTATAGCACAGTCTTGTATATCAAGCATGGGAGAGGGAAGTGAGTGAGGAGGGGAAAGGGAGAGGTGAGGGTAAGTATAGCACAGTGTTGTATACTATAGTATAGTATAGCAAATGGTGGAAAGGGAAGTGAACGTGAGGAGGGAAAGGAGGAGGGCAACGCCACCAGCTCTGCCGCTTCCTCAGTCTTCACACCACTAGTGCGTAGCTGACCCAGTTTTTTCACTTGCAAACCACTGTATGAGTGCTAGCCAGTTGGAAATTTATTCATGCTTTTCTACCCACATTTTTTTGGTCTCTTTGTTTGTATTCTTACCCACTCCACTCTGCAATGCCATTGAGTATGATGGTAAATAAATGGTAAATAAATGTACAGGAAAACAGAAGCAAGAACACTATCAATATTCCCCCTGTAGCTATTACTTCATCTAATAGTAACAGGATTTCCTTAACAAGTCAGCATGTCTATGTCCCCTTCGCTGCCTCTCCTCCTGCACTAACATTTCTCGCAACAATGCTGAATAAGGAGTCAACAACAAATGGCCACACAATCCATTCGTACATATACACCACGATAAACAGACCAAAAGTGCCCTCTACTCCGCTCATTCTAAATATTTGACAACGTTATTGCTATGTATCATCATCTGATTAAGTCTTTCTTCAGCCGGAGCAGAGCAAATGGAAAGCACTTCACGTACAAACCTGTCAACTTTCACGATCGACTTTTGGTCAAACTTCCAGCCAAACAGACCGCCATGGCAGGCAGCCAGGAGCAGTTCATTCCGAGTGCTGACACACAGCTGTAAGATCTCGCACTTTGGTTTGAGAGTAAGCAGTTCCTGAAAGAAAAGCAAGCAATGCCAGGAGCATGTTGCTCACGGAGGTAAAAGCAACCACATTGCTATTGCAAAGGTGTAACAACCAATACATACGTAAATATGATAGCTAATCATCGCTGTTCAGAAGATGTAGACAGATGCAGACCAAACACAGATTCTGTGTTGCGAGCAGTCTACAAACAATACAAAGTAATATAACCTGGCTTGTACTCTGGAGTAAGGAATGCAAAGCCAGCCCGCCATATAAACTAAAAATGTAAGCTTTCCCCAGCAAGTTGGAATGATAGCTAACCGGACGAAAACAATACTGACGCTGCTCAAGTATTCAGTACATGACCAATGAGTTTTGAAAGAAAAATAGAGAACAGGCAGGAGAAAACAAAAGCAGAATAGAAACAAAAGGAAAGGCAAACTCAAAAAGAGAAATAAGTGCAAAGTAACATACACAATTTTAGTTTGATAGCCGGGTGCTTTGGGAATGCCAATGTCCCACAGGTGAATGTTGTCATCAATGCCTCCACCTGGAGACAATAAAGTGAACTAGACTTGTAGTTAACACACAAGAAGGAAAAAAAAAAGTTTTTGAAGATGCTTAGGCCACTTAAGCCAGTAAAGCCAGTTTATAAGACAAGACCCATTCAATTTCCTACCCTCGGGACCCAGTTAGGAATAGAAAAACAAAGGAAAGATTCGCAAGAACATTCTGGCATAATGCCTCATTAAGCGCGAAAATTGACCGTCGGCGTCAGCGCCGTCAGCAAACAACACGAATGATGCAAAAAAATCATCATAACGTGATAACGCCACCATATGACGCCATCATGACGTCACGGATCGCCAAAATTTGTGATGTCACCATGATGTCACATGTTGACTTCATCGTATGACAGCGTCGCTTATTCGAAGACGGGCTGATCACGGAGGCAGTGCAAAACCACGTTAGGTGCAGAAAGCTTTCGGAAGGGGGTGGGGGAGAATCAATATATTGACTGCGCAGAAAAAGAAAGAGAAGATGGCTTTTGCCTTCGAGTCGTCTTAGTCAAATGCATAAGGGACCCTATGAGTTCTTTTTGGAAAAAAAGTGTGATCGTTACGCGAGTAAATACCGTATTTATTCGAATCTAAGCCAATGTTTTTGTTCGAAAAACGATGTGCGAAGTGGGGGGGGGGGGGGCTTAGATTCGAGTACAATGATTAAGTTCTTTTTCTTTCCTGGCTTTGCGAATTTCAGGGGTCGGCTTAGAATCGGGCCGGCCTAGATTCGAGTAAATACGGTACGTTGCATACATTTCTAAAAACCTTAAAGCACCTTTTTATTGACAATGTATAGCACTGCACATGCTTGCTCACTGTCTCTATTTTTCTTTTCCTCCTAAGATGCATGTTAGTATAAAATATTGTTAGAAAAATTGTTATTTCTGTGACATTTTCTTTTGTACTGTGTTTGTTTTGTTTAATTCGGAGACTTTTATTTGATCTTATGACTATGTAATATTAACAGCTCCAATAGATGCGTTTTTTTCCTCCACATAACAATCGGTACGGACACTTGAACATATTTGTGGGGTCCCAAAAGTGTGTCTTTTGTAATCATACACATGTCTTGGGTTAAGTTAACTTTCAAACTTCTGAATTCAGAGATTAGAGTGGGGCCACCTACTGAGAAGCCAAGTGGGCTGGCTGGGCAGAAGTGCAGACAGTTGATGTACTTGGTGTGCGCCTGGAACGACTTGTAGCAGACGAGCTGCTCAGGGTGGACAAGGCTCACCTCGTGGGCTTTGCCTGCCACGGCAAGCACAGCACTCTGATGACCACCAATGGGCAACACCGTCCATGCCAGGCAGAAAAATTCCTAAACGGGAAGACGCATTTCCATATTTGTCAATAGCCACGCTACGAAAGCGGTTACATCAGACATGAGCGGATATTCAAGCACTCTGAATATTCTAACTAACATTACAGTTTTCGAATTCACTTCAACACGAATTTAAGTTATCCGAAATCAACCAATGGACATATATTTGACCCCATGTACCCCCTTGTAAAGGTAATTTCACTGCAGCATGGAAGTGTTATGCCGTGAAACCACCTCTCCAGGGGAAATACGCACTGCTGCGAAGCCACTTCGAGGTTAATGTACACATTACCTTCACCTTGATTAATTATTTTTTAAGTTTAAAAGCTTGTTATACCACTTATAACTTGGACCCTACTGCTATTCAAATCTTGTACTATTCAAACTTGCTTCCACTTCACCTAGGACCAGGAAAGTGACATTCGCACATGCCTAGTTTCAATTCTTGAAAATATTGTGCAAGTTAGTTGGGTCATGACAAAAATGCTCATTTCAGTTTATAATATGTAACATATACTATTGAAACTATTCGATTCAAAGTTATTCGACGAAATCACTAATCGCTTCGAACCTCAAGTTCACTATTCGCCCATCCCTAGGTTACACCTCTTACGGTGTCTTCCTGTCCCGCAAGAATAACCTTCCTTGCGTTTTCTCTCTTGAAAAACTCGGCACTTGCTACAACTCTTCCATCAAGAATGCCATGTCACGATGACTTCATGCGTGCCATTTGTGGCCTGGAAGTCCTGGACGGGCAGCATTAAAGCAAAGAGGAGCACGCAAGATAGATGATGGTTATTGCGACAGAAATACGTCCCATCAGGTGCGAGTGTTTTTAGAGTACAGCTCAAAGGGACACTAAAGAGAAATACCAGAGCAATTTAAGCTCGTGAAGTGTTCTGCAGAATTCTCGTATATTTTGGTTCGCGAAAACACTTTGTTCTACTCTGAAACTCGGAAAATATGTTTCAAGGACGTCAACCCTGCTTCAGTGGAACCTCATTTTATATGCATTGTGTCACAGTGCGTGAGAGAGTAAGTACCACAGGTAGGACACGACGGGAAGTGCACAGTAACTAATACTAGAAATGTAAGACTCGTGAAGCCATCAAAAAGGATAAGGAGGGTTTTGATACACACAACATGGGACCAGAGTAATATTCTCTTCATCCTCAACCCCCCCTTCACCCCCAAGATCATCGACAGTTTAAAGTCACGTCAAGGAAGTTCTGCTGCACAGCTGGTCAGTGAGTATGTCAACACCTTTAAACATAATTGCCCAGCCTAAACTTGCATTTTTTCCATAAGCAAAATTATGCCGTATGTATGTCGCTATATAACATTCAAGCATAAAGCAATGAGTCGCTCTAAATGCAGTCAAGTTTGTTATGTACTACTGTTGCTATATGTGTACCTGTGCGGGTGCGACTTGTGCAAGCAGTTCTTCTTATGCATTTCTTTTATACACACCTAGACCAATCCTAACATGTTGAAGTTAGACGAGTTCAAGATCTGATGTTTGTCAGGAGAGAATGTTTCCATAATCTACAAATACGACTGTACAACTGCTCCGTAAAATCTAAAATTTTTTTTTATGCACCCAACCTTTCTTTCCTGCCCTAAACTCAATGCTCTCGCTACCAAGCAATGCCTTAGCATATGCTCATACTAACAGAGATCTTTGTTTTCATACTGTAGCAGCCATCATACTGAATGTATATAGGGTATATGCAACAAATATAAAGATGTAAAAGTGTGTGTTCCTTTACCTCCTTCAAGTTGGTACTCCTGTAGCGTTTCAGAACAGTTCCCGTGCTGGCGTCGATAAAGTTAACGATTCTGCCGCCACAGGTTGCCACAATGTTGGGCGACAGATCTGAAAGTTGAATCAACGAAGGCCATGTCAACCTTTTTGTAATACCTATGCCACAGCCCCTTATGAAACTATAGTCTTCAAGGTATGTACTTATGCACATACTTAAATACATGAGCACATTTCAGCAATTGAAAGAGGGGCAACAAAGTTAATCCAGAATGTGACAGTGAGAGGAGGACTCTTGGATAGGTTAGTTACAATGTCAGCATGAACATGATACATCAGCAATCAACAATGAAAGAAGGTTCCAACAGTGGCTATGGATGCTGCTTAAGATTTGTTAAAAATGTACAGTTGGTGCTAGTTCTTGCCACAACTCACAAGCATGATGGAAGAGCAAGAGCATCAAGATAATAACAAAGCCAAGATTTGGACTAGAGCTAGTCAAACATTTGAAATATATAAAATAGCTAGCATGCATTCTAAAATGAACAATTCGTAAGTACTGAGACTTTTCCAGAGGAAGACACAGATACGTTAAAAAAACTCAATATTCATGACACCACGGGTGCAAGATTCGAAATAGAATTTTTGTCAAATTTTTTTTCAATGCTAAGAAGCAATCATCTACTACTGGAAAAGCAACAAAGGAGGTAATCAAACATATTATTTTCTAATTCAAATCCTTTTAAAATTTTCGGCAAGTTTTAAAACAATGTTGTCTATTACAATTTGGATGTTGCATGACAATTTGATATTGAAGTCTACTTTTAATCATAATACATTGGCCAATTACACTAGCACAGTGACCCAAGGCATGCGAAGAAATTTGCATCATTACAATATGGCCTGCAAGTGTTTTTTTTTTTAGGGACAAGGAAATTTTGCCAAGGAATGTGTGAATGCACGTACAGAAACAAGCAAAAATGAAAGTGTGCATACCATTTTCTTCACATTTTGGTTGAAAGGCAGCCTGCCACACTTGAGTTATTGAGTCACTGGGATCTTGAGAATGGCCACGAAGAAATATGCATGCTTCAGCCCCTTTCACACTTCCCTGCAAGACATTGCGATTGTGACAAACTGAAAACACATTGTTTTCCAAGTAAAAAAAAAAGTAGATGCATGCTAGCTGTATTGTCCACTCAATTTATTTTCTTACTAAACTGCACTAATGTTTGTGCCAACGAATTTACAGTAGGCTCTTGATGATTCAAACTCAAGGGGACCCCAGGATTATGTTCAAATTATCAGAAGCTCTAAAAAAAATGATTTGGAGCAACATACTAATCTATGTTGTGATGTGTAGGTTTGTGTATGCACGTGTAACAGTGTATATGTATGTCTTATGTCTATCAGTATCCTATGTCCTTACTTTGGTTTTTTTTTTACAGCCTTAAATATTCTTTGTTGATTATACCCTTATGTTGCTTAGAAGTGTATGTGTACGCTGCCTTGTGTGTGGGCCCCGAGGCACCTTCAAGCTGGATTTCGCCGCTTTTTGCCTGGGGTGACCCCCAACTTTATGTTGGAAATAAACTTTCTTGATTCTTGATAATGTTTCTCAGGGCTGCAGCAACATCATATACAGCTCTGCAAGGATGCTTTCCCGCATGACACCAGTGTACTGTGGCGAAAGTGGCTTTAAGGAAGTGCTCGACACGCGATAGACCAAGGCAAGACCGTTTCATTTTTTTTTCTTCCTCAGTCAGCATGCGATTTGGCTAGTTTGGCCATTTACGAGGGGGCAGGCAATCGGCTTTATTTGTGACTGTTATGACATAAAGACCCGAATGTTCAGCTAGAAGCAACAAAGGCAGCAGATATTTCAAGGCATGTACAAGCAAAAAGTTTGCATTAACCGAATTTGTGCAGTGGGGCAGTTTGAATTAGGCGACTTAAAATACATTGAAAACATAGTGGGCCAACCAAAAAATTAGGATTCGTCAGAATTAACTGAAAGTTTGATTTATGGCACTACCCTAATAAGGTCAATGTTGTGGGCTCAATCCTAGCTGCATCAGCTGCTTTTCAACAGAGGCAAAATGCAAAATTGCTCATTTGCCTTTAGATATAAGAGCTTGTTAAAGAATTCCTGGCAGTCAAAATTATACCCGAGTGCCCCACTACGTCACGCCTCATTTGTGGTGTCTGCAACTAAAACACACTGAATGTATATTAAATTATTCTTTTCTACTGAACTGCTGAGTGCCTCTCATCAAGTGCAGGATGACTATTGACGTAGTAACCAAGCTAACAGCCTTAAATAAATATTATTTCTAATCGTTTCTGAAACTTCAACATCCAGTCCACATGGGTGTTGTCGCAGTGCCCATGGTGGTTTATGAAATTTATAAAATTTATTTTATAACGTTAGCTAGCCCTCTGTATGAACGCAGTCACCCTTTGATACCACTGCTACTTACACCAAATTTTCATGCCTTCACCCCCAACTACTGATCCGTGTATTCAGGCCAGTGAGTGCAACATGTCAAGAAGAATCATTCTCAGGAGAACAGAGACCAGGTGTGTTAAGTCAAATATTTTAAGTTACCAAATTAATCTACAAAACCATACAACTGTCAGCCAAACTGTCTGAAACAACTCCCACATTGAACCGAAGAACACTCTTCGATGAAATTTTCATTAAAATACAGAAACTTGAAAAAATTATCCGAGGTCAGCTAAAAGAAAATTGAGTCCACTTCTACATAGGCCTAGCACTTGCTGCTAGTGAAACTCAAGGGCACAGGAGGCACACATGAAAGATACACACCTTTTCTTCCCTAGAAGGAGCAACTTCATATTTCAGCTTTTTCCTTGGTGTACATGACCGTCGCACATCATTTGACGAACCATTCTTTACCGATACATTCAATTCACGGGTGCCAGCATGAAGCAAGCTTGAATTTTTGTCATGTTTGTGAGAGCTGGATGCGCCTTGCTTTCGATCTTCGAGGTTGAGGATTTTCCTTGGAGATGCAACTCGCTTGTGGGGGAACTATTCGATGCATTAACCTCAGTCGACTTATTTAGACACCGTGTCTGGCGTCGCGGAGAGCTTACGTTCACGTCAGAGCCGTGTGCGACGGATCTGCTGCTGACCAGCTCGTGATCAATGAGGTGCCGTCTCGTCGGAGATGTGACACGCTTGGAAGGAGAGCTGGATTCTTCTGAGGGCCTGATTTTGTCCTTCTTTTTTTTTGGGGTGCTGGTGGAGGCTTTGGCACGAATTCTTTGAACTTCCTCTTCAAACAACTCTCCACCAAGAGATTCCACCTGAAACGAATCAATGGGAATAAAGCCATGTGTAAATATTGCATGCCAAATGAGCTGGGAAACGAATTAGTGCACTTTGAAAAGGAAAAAAGGAAAACGAAAATGTAGGTTGTGTATTTCAGTAGAAGTCTCCCATTTTGCGACAGCTGGTGCTTCTGCGAGACACTCGGAAACACCCAGCTTTTTTTTAATGCTGAAATGGAATGCTGGAAATTGATAGAATTGTACGCCATGCTATGTTCTGCGAGATGAGCACATGTTTTTGCCACATATCCAATGAAAGAACTTTTAAGCAAAACACTGCCACATACACTGATAAGTGAGCTGTGCGAATAGCAAAATTTTGGGTGCGAAGCGAATTCCAATATTGAAGTGTGAGTGCGAATCGAATCGAATATTTTTCGAATATTTCTAGAATATTTTTCGAATACTTCGAAGCGAAATTGCAGGAAAAAAAGTTAGAGAGGATTCCTAAGCGTATTCTTATGAGATAGCAACATGAAAGTGTTTCTTTTCGCTAAGTTCAAGCGCAATGTAGAGGTCGAATTGTATTTATGTACATGATTTGGTGCAACCAAAGTGTTGCCGACAACACTTTACACGTGATAGGCAAATGTGCCATTTCCTCAGCCTCTCCTCCTCTTTCAACTTCTGTGGAAGCCCAACTGATGTGGCAGACAAGGGTGTGCTCCCTTCAAGTCTGGAGTTCCAAATCTGCCTCGTAAACATCAATACATAATAACATCTGAAATTTTGGATGGTAAAAAGCTTCGGCGTCCAATTTTTCGAACTTCCTGCCCAAATTTCAGGTCCAAAACAGCATTAATTGAGCCCCCACCTCTGCCACATCTTTCATCTCCATGCTGGAACCAGCGTTTTCTTGAGTTAATACAGTTGCGACCGTAACGGAGCTTGAAAGGCAGCTTTGCCGCAATGCGGGGGTGTGATGAGGTGAAGCATATTGAAAATCTAGGGACAACTTCTAATCGGACGTTGACTGTGTCTTGGCTATGTTCGACCGTAACGGAGCTTGAAAGGCAGCTTTGCCGCAATGCGGGGGTGTAATGAGGTGAAGCATATTGAAAATCTAGGGGCCACTTTTAATCGAACGTTGACTGTCTCTTGGCTATGTTCGACCATAACGGAGCATGAAAGGCAGCTTTGCCGCAACACGAGAGTGTAATGAGGTGAAGCATATTGAAAATTTGAAGGGGGCACTTTCAGTCGGTCGTTGACTGTATTTGTTTTACAGCGAAAGCTCTTATGAGATCATTTCACCGGCCGTTTTTGGCGCCGCAGTTGTCCGCCGCTGCCGCCGCCGCCGGTGTCCGTAACCACTATCGCTCGAAATAAGAAAAAAAAAAAACGAAATAAGAAAAAAATTCCAGGATGGAACGAGGTTCGAACCTGGGCCCTCAGCGTGGGAGCCCAGTATTCAACCTCTGAGCCATGCCGGTGCTTGAAACTGCCTTGCAAAAAGACCCTATACAGTCTTCATGTCGGGAAGGAACCACATTAACATATGTAATGTAGTGTGGTAGAAGAGTAAAAAACAACCAAGTGTCACAGAATGCGAATTCTGTAACCAGGCGTCACACAATGCGAATTGCGCAACGAGTGAGTTGTTGAATGCTCCCAACCCATTACAAAGGGGTCTGCCATAATTCTTCATCGTCATTAGCCACAGCATCAACAAAGTGCACATAATGCCTTACAGGTGTTTAGCAGATACCACGGTTCTGCGCAGAATGACAAAAAATTGCGTAGTGGCTGCTTCCTTCGTTCACAAAAATTCTGATTATAGCGTAGTGGGCTCCGCGCAAGTGCACTTCTATTGGTTGCCAAGGAAGTCCATAAGGTTCCCATGATCCATTTCCTCGGGGTCTCCATAAAGTTAATTCCCTTTCTCTATTTCTTTCTCACGTTAGCGTATGTTATAAAGTGTGGTGGGAGAATGAAATAACGACCTGGCGTCACACAATGCGAAGTACGTAACTAGTGGGTCATTTAAAGCTTCCAACTGATTACAAAAGGCTCAGTCATAATTCTTCATCGTCATCAGTCGTCGCATCAAGAAACTGCACATAATGCCTTAAGATGGTACCTCGCTTCTCCGCAGAATGACGAGTAATGTCGTGGTGGGTGCTTCCAACTTCACAAAAATTATCGTTTGTGGCGTAGTGGGTACGTTGCTAGTGTAGTTGTATTAGTAGCCACAAGAGAGTTTATAACGGGCTCTAGAAATGCCGCTCTTCGAGCTTTCGCTGTGACTGTGCTGCACTTTCCGCGCAGGCCTGGCGTTTTTTTTGGGAAGTTCGAATAGTTCGAATAGTGAAATTCCAGTGCGAATCGAATCGAATAGCAAACACTATTAGAAAAATATTCGAAATTTCGAATATTCGCACACCCCTAGTGATAAGTGATCTAAGCACCTGAACTGATAGAGTGAAAACGCTGCCACTTGTGGGTCAATTCCTTAGCAAATTGACTTGCCATCTCATGCACCGATGAGTCTTTGGATGTCTCTGGCCACTATCCAACAGAATGGTATAAACTGCAATCTCTTTGCACATCTGATGCTCAAGTGGGACTGGAGAACATTTGCACCATGTACTTTCTCAGACAATCTAACTGAAACGTAATGCATAGTTTATGCTTTAAAAAATATTAACGAGTCCTGAGAATGCTCACAACAAGTGTCTTACTTCCACGACACACCTTCCTTCCCCATCACAGCTACCATGCATGTCAAATTTAAAGCTTAAAGAAGCCCTGCAACACTTTTCCAAGTAACCATCGAATGGCTTCACTAAAGGAGCTTATTGCCTCACGAATCGACTGGCACAAAAATGTTTAGAATCCGTCAAGTACGAGCGAGAGATTTGTCGCACATTGTAATTGCTTTCTCTCTTCTCTCGTCCCAACGAGCGCTCTAGAACCTAAGCAGGGAGGGATGGCACTGGGGAAAGAAGTTGCGTCACGTGCGAGTCATGACCTTGAACACTGTTTCTTTTTTTCTTCGAATGCGCGGCTTACTTTCAGCGTGATCTTGAGTGCGCGTGCGGGCACATGGCAGCCTCCCACGACGGCCGCAGTAACTATGCAGCCCACAATGTTCAAATCAGCCAATGGCCGTGAATTTGGGAACATAGCGCGGTCATTTGGATATATGGCACCATTTGTCGAGAGAAGAGGGAACGATTTCTAGTTGGCTTTGATAATTAATTGTAAATTCCAGGGCCACGTGCTGCCTTATAATGTTTGGCTTGCATGTTCTCAGGGGCCTCGACTAGCGATCGGCAGCGTCTTCTGAGAATGTTGAAAAAGTGTTGCAGGACCCCTTTAACATTACAAGCACAGGCCATACCATTGAATCTAGCACAAGGAGTGATTCCTGAAACTGCAATAAGCATTGAGACCAATAAAACTATAAGCACAGCCAAAGCCACATAAACCATGCATAGCGACAAGCCAAATGAGTTCAATACACATACCTTAAATTTCTGAACTTGACGGAAAATTCATTGCATTCGAAATGAGTTCTCCTCAGGTGCCTCAAAAAATCTTTCTTCACGTTGCTAACCTCTTCGTCACTGGCTCCAGAAGAAGATTGTCCTTGAATGTGGATTCCCAGATTCGAGAAATCTGAGCAAGAGAAGGACAGGACATTTCATTCGCATCGTGAGAGTAGACAGAAAGAATTGAAGTGGCTTGAAGTGACAAAAGCACTGTGCATGAAGAACACCTTTCCAAAAATGGGCTGTAGGCTTCCCCCCTAAATAAAGGGGCTGAATGGGTCTTGAACTGGGTTCAGAAATACGGGACAAGATCGGCTTTAGAATGCCCACCAGTTTTTCAGAGAGGTGCTCAAAGTCAGGACTTTTAAACTTACTTAATCCAATGTGTTTGTACTTGTCTCACAAATTAACTTTTTTGTAATAGCACAAATGCTAGGGAATGATGACAATTTACAGCAAAATTACAAATGATACAGCGCAATTACTACAATACAGTTAAAAGACTACAAATAATGCCGCCTATACCTTCCTTGGCTTCATTGTCTGTTGGTTTTCATTAAGGTAGTGTCTAACAAAGTAAAATGAACCTTTAAATTTCCTTTTTTAGCACAGTGATCAAGAAAGAAAGCAGAGAGAATGAAAACAACGCTAGATCAAGATTGGCCAGGAACAGAGGAAAGGAACAGGTATACAGGCAGAAAAAAAGAACACAAAAAAACTAGAAAACAGAGGAAGAGAGGACACATAACAACCAACTGCTGTAGAAACATCAGAATCTCAAAAGCACCAAATATTACCTTCACAAACTTGTTGCCACCTACTGTTAATACCCTGTTAAGTGAAACAAGCCTAACATCATATAGATTCAAACTTTGGGCTGGATTTGCATGCTCATTTTCTGACAATACAACACTCTCCCTGCTTTGTAAGTCGTTAGACTAACTGCATATGTTTACCTGAGGGCAGCTTCTTGTCGCCGAGTGCTTCAAGTTTCCTCAGAGGCTGGCAGTCGGCTCCGTCCAACAGAGCCAACTTGGGAAGCAGGGACACAGCGATGTTCTTGTCGGCTGACTGTTTTTGAGAAAAGAAAAGGCAAGCAGAAGTCAGCAGAGCAAAACACAGCATGTCGTTTGTGCTTGAGACACACATTTGAGGTACACGGGACACGCATGTCCCCATGACTAGCCATAACTAATTCAGGTGTTCTAAAGACTGCCTCGTCGAGGGATGTATAACTTGCACATTTGACTCGTTTAAGCTAGCTTTAGCAGAACCTTATATTTTGGTCGGCATCAATGCCTTACAAATTTCACCAGAAGTGCCGTCTGTGACGCCGGTGGGAAGTCTCTAGTTTTCTTGTGTACCTCAGAGGGTTACTACGTCCCGAGACCATGATATGATTATGAGGGATGCCGTAGTGGAGGGCTCCGAAGATTTCAACCATCTGGGGGTTCTTTAACATGCACCTAAATATAAGTACGGGCCTCAAGCATTTTCACACGGGCCTCTAGCATTTTCGCCTCCATCGAAAATGTGGTTGCCATCGCTGGGATTCGATTCCGCAACCTTCGGGTAAGACATGCATTTAAGGAGTTGAGATGATTATCACTGCAGCGGAACTCAACAGCTCACAAAACCAAGAAAATTGAACAGTCTGTGTCAAAAGTTTAGAGACCACTGGGTCAGATAAAACATTAATTTCTCAGGAATTTGTGACTGTATTCTGCTGAGTTGCACAGTAGATGTTGTTAGCCCGTCTTAGAACAGGCTGGCAATCTGAATTCCAGGTGCCTGCCGAAGAAGCGGAAATATTCAGCTTTTCTAGTGTCTCGTGGTTCTTAAAATTTGACACTGACTGTACAATAAAATTTTTTAAGGAGCCTGTGTTGCAGAAATTCTGGCGTCAGCAGCGTTGCCCGTGAGCGAGAACTTGCGACTGATGCAATAATAGAAATCAAGTGTTCAAGCGGATTAGAACCCAGGCCTTCTGCATGGCAGTCGGATGTTCTACCACAGAGCCACACCAGTGCTTGAAACTGCCTTGGAAAAAAAAAATTCACAGCATATCCACGGGTGAATAATGAGAGCTTGGGCGAAGCTCCTGAAGCAATCATGGTTACACCGTGAAATCTTCAGTGGTTTCGCCAGCAGTAATCAAAGCGATAGCCCAGTACATCATCAAAGACGTGACAAACACTGTATATATTATACAAGAAATTTTATTAATCGTAAGTGATAGCTAGACGTGGCTTCCGTTCCCCCTTCATTATAACGGCTTTATGGTCGGTGAAGTGATGGATCGGTGATGGGTCGTAGTGGGATGTTTGCAAAGACGAAGTAGTGGGCAGTTTGCAAAGGTGGCTTCCGTTCCCCCTTCATTATAACGGCTTTATGGTCGGTGATGGATCGTAGTGGGATGTTTGCAAAGACGAAGTAGTGGGCAGTTTGCAAAGGATCGGTGATGGGTCGTAGTATACTACCGGTTACGCCTTACGCCGGACGCGTGACAAGGTTAGATTAAGAGGAGCTTCGCCCCTAAAAAACTTATAATAAAGACGACATGTAGTGTGATGAGTCACATTAGCATATGCAATAATGTGTGGCAGGAGCGTATAATCGCACCAAGCATCACACCGTGAATTGCACAACAAGTGGGTGGTTTAAAGGTTTACCCATTACAAAGTGCTCAGGCATAATTGATGATGGTCATCATCAGCCACAGCATCAACAAAGTGTACAGCCGCATAGGTGCATGTATTGCCTTGAAGACATGTAGTGGATACTTCACTGATCCACAAAATGATGAAATAAGGTGTAGTGGGCTCTTCGCAACTGTACTTGCATTAGGCCTTCTAGGAGACTTTAAAACAGCCAATGTTACACGCACGGACATTTCTTTCCTCATGGCGCGGTTGAGGTGTCCACTGAGAAGGGAAAGTGTGGCTAGTGAATGAGAAGATGATGTGAACGGGCCTGGTTATGCTATCACTTTCCATTCTTGAAGGCAAAGCTCAATCATCCACCAAGTTTTCAATGTATTGGGCTCTAAATCTTATGCTATGAAAAGAAACATATCATCTAAGTATGTGGTTCAGTAGTGCGGAGTTTCCCTCACTGGCAAGTTTTCCTCACTGGTGAGAGGAGGAAAGTACACACCAGCAACAGCCATTTCACTATTTCCATCATTTCGCAATGTCATACATCACCATATAAGGCGACTTATCCGTATAAACCAGCACCTTTCCTGGTGCATTAACATGGCCTTCTTAATATTAAAGCACACTGCCACCATTCACATGAATCTGATGTGCTAGAAATGCGATGTTCCCGCCACTGCATTCATAAAACCAAAACTTCCATCACGAGTGGTATGTCCTAACACTGGCCAATAATAAGGAAACACCTTCATGTAAAGAAAGCTTTAACTGTGGTTACAAATCCTCTATTAGCCACATGCTGCAATGAGTAAATCGTGCACTTGTGCCAACACATGCAACTGCAAAATGCTTCTGCAAGACGTACTTTGATTACTCAGTACACTCCATGCATCTCTTTTACATGTTTTTTTTAGCAGCTGCATTTGGATGGAGAGAACACATTGTTTTCGTACACCTCTGCGGTTAGGCTAGGTCTAACTGTCCCCACGTGGGAGCGGCCCGCGGTGTCACCCTAAGGGGTGGCACTTCTCCGGATCTTTAAATAAAGTTCTTCGTACCGTACCTCTGCCAAATAATACGCAAAGTCTGAATTAAAAACCAGCCACATTAGGCTAAGTTTATTAAATGCACTGAAAACGAAAAGCAGCATCATCAAGATTGCGAAATTTGCTTCAGTTAAATGGAATTACAATGTAATAGAGCTTGAACTGGGTAGACAAGCCGACAGCATGCGTTTGAAGATATAAAAACAAAATTGCTGAACTTACAAGGATGGGATTGCCAGCAACCATCAACTCCGTCAGTTCGCTGTAATCCTTCAGGAAGGCCAGGTCATTGATCAAATTCTCCTCCACATTCAAGCACCGGAGTTTAGGAAGGCCAAGAGTGGGGACGTCTCTGAGCGAATTTCTTGACACATCGAGGCTCTCCAAGTTTTTCAGTCCTTTAAAGCAGCATGGGTCCAATACTCTGAGGTCCCTGTTGCTCAAACTGCGGGAAAAAAAGTGAAATCAAAATTTAGAAACGAAAACTACTGTCGACGAACCGGTTGATCAGTCGAAAGTATCTGTATCTAATCTGTATTTGAGCCAGGTGAAACCGTCAGAGACAAGCCATAAAATCAAGGTAGCTTTTTTCTTTTTTTTTTTTTTTTTTTCCAGTGGCTCCTGCATGTTCCACGTAGTTATCACCACACACGCAGCAGCGTAAAGTGACTCAACTACACAAACAGAACCGTAATTTCCGCAACAACTTTTCAGCACTGGTCACCGGCCGTAGAGCGTCCTACGGCCCCCCATTTTCGTGAGAACTTACTCTAGTTCCTTCACATCGCTTAGTGATTTGCACGAACTAAGAGAGAGGATGTCTTCGGTGGAAATCATTTCTGCGCCCAGTCAAAACAACAAATCCCGCGCCAGCCCAACACATGCGCGGCTGCAAAGCCCGGTAAAAGTTGCGCGGGAAGTGAAATCCCCCGAGGCACTATGGGTAAAGACAGGTGGTGTTTAAAGCATGGCGATCGTGACGTATTAGTACTAAAAAGCATAGCCTTTGAGATTTGTAAAAAAGACTCAGGGATAACCATCAGCTGAGGTTATTTGCGTGTGTGTTTGCGCATGCGTTCACCATTTTACACTGCAGAAGCGTTTAACAAAGCTTTATTTGACAAGATAACTTATCAAATTAGAACTATTGATCAAAAACATATTTAAAACGTTTATTGTCACATCTCAAGCTTCCGGTGACTTCTTACGCCGCACTTCCGTTCATCACTAGCGGGGTGCATGACGGGAAGGAAAAAGTTCAGGAAACAACATGGCAGACGACAATGGCTGAGGTGGTACGGCGGACGGACCAATATTCTCCAAAATCGAGCCCTCGCGGCTCCCGCTCGCCGGTTGTGTCTCGTCAGGACACAACCGGAACACTTAAGACGACAATTTCTCTCGGCAAGACTCCAGCCATTGTTCACAGCGGTCCCTTTTATCTCATGAAAGAACCTCCAAGTAAGCGAGTCGATCTTTTCGCTCATCGCTTTAGAAAACGCTACCGCGCTTTCTAATCACATCATGCCGATCGAAGCTGAAGAGTACGCTCTTCGTTGCGTGGATGCGCGTATACTTTGCTTGTTACGCCACGATCTTACCGCGCTGATTCTTCTTTGCGGCGTTTTCTTGGCAGATGTTCAGCTTGTCAAACGCCTCGGCGCTCGTAACTGAAAGGATTATGCCGTACCAGCATACCAGGCGCTGTCGCTAACTCGTTCCGCTTTCTCTTTGCCAGAGAGTGAGCTCACCGGCGCCACAAATCTGATGGTATCATATGGCTTGGAGCACTCCTACAACAAATTCAGCGGCCGTAAGGTCAAAGACCAGCTCAGTGCTTTTTTGCCCAACCTGCCAGGCAACATCGATGCACCCGGCGATCAAGACAACAGGTGGGGATCCCTGCTGCGTCCTGTTATGGGTGCTGTGCACAGTGAAGCTTAGAATAACAGAGAGCTGAGCTAGTTGGTAGGTATTCATGTTAAAAAGACAGGGCGTGCTAACACGGACACAAGAGAGAAAGTCCCACCACAGTGTGGTGTCTTGACGGCAGGGTTCCGTTTGGTGTCACAGAAGTCTGTTGCATGCCGTCTTGACTTCTCTCTTGGTTTCCGTGTTTGCGCGCCCTGTCTTTTTAAAGGGGTCATGAAGCACCCCTTGGGCTGATTGAAAAAACACATCCTGCGGAAAGGTGACACGGCTATGAACTGCTCTGCCAAATATTACAGTCGTGCGCGCCGCGTAATGGCCACAAGCGGAGCGCGAAGTTGCCGTTTCCCCAGGCACCCTCTTTTCAAACAGAGGCCGGTTCTCACTCTCGTCGGTGGGCGGGGCGTCTGTCCGCTGTACGTCGCAAGAGACATAGCATGCTTATTGGCCGATAGCCGACGTAAATCGAGAGCGGCGTTCGGATCAGATGCGCTTCTTGCCGCGGGGTGCCGCCACTTGCCGGCGCCGCACTCCTCAGTACACGGTAGCCGCACTCGCGCAAGCGAATCACAGCGGGAGAGCGATCGCGTTTCATGACGCGCGCTGGCGTAACTTCTTTCCCCCATGCCATCCCTCCCTGTCTAGCTTCCAGTGCGCTCGCCGGCACGAGAAAGAGAGAAAGCGCTGGGAGCGTGCGCCAAACCCCCGTAACTCCGCTGATTCTTGACGGATTCGAGAAATTTTTACGGCAATCGATTCGGGAGGCAGTACACTCCGATACTGAGGCCATTAGATCATTACTTGGAAAAGTGGTTCATGACCCCTTTAACAGTGAAGCGATCTCCAGTTTTTCGCAACGCGCCGCTGCGGTGGAATCGGCAGTGATGTCTTACTTATATTATATATATTTTTCTCACTCGCAGTTCACTACGTTCTCTCATCGAAAAGCCACCCGTCGGTGGAAAGGAGCTACTGGCCCTTACCGCCGCCCACTGGTCGGGTTTAGGCTTCATCCTGGACCGGTTAGTATAAATATTAACCCGTGATAGCACGCTTAATTAGTCTATGCTCGTAAGCACCGTGAAAAATGCAACTGGGAGAATATAAAAGACGGGAGACACGTATTACAAGAACTATTGCATGGCAGGGCATCGACCTGCACTCGCTCATCTGTCTAGTGATGTGAGACAGACTACAGTAACGCAAACAATTCACAAGCACGTGTCACATTTGATGGATCATGGTTATCGAGATGAAAAAAAAAAAAAGAAAAGATGCGCTTTAGGCTCAGCATGGTGCATAAATGGAATAGTTCTAGAATTATAAAGTATGTCCAGTGCACAAAACATCAGAAGTTCTGTCACAGACACTGCTGTTTAGTGACAGGTGTTTCTCCCATCTTCTCTTTAGTGATTGCCTTTGTTCTGTGTTGTGCATCGCTGGGACCTGTTACTGTGCCACCTGTTACTGTTCTCTTTCGTTTCTCTACTTTGTGAGGTCATTGCCCTGCTGCCCGGAGTAGAGCTTACTTATTTCCCAATTTGCGATAGTGTGCCTGTCTCCTCTGGAGTATTCTTTTTCATAGCCCAGTAAGGCTATGCTCTAGCCTACACCAAAAAGTTATCTGTGTTGAAGTATATATTCAAAATTGTAGCCTAATTAAAAGGACCTCTGAACCATCCTGAGCTCTCAGTTGGGGTGGCGGTTTCTTTGTCACCTTTGCTTTCCTTCTCTATAGTGCTGCCTCCTGCTTGCCACTCACTTTATAAGACAGATGAGCACTGCTCAGTACTGATTGTCACATTGCCGCTTCTTTCTTTAAACGAGCGTATACACCAATTTCGGAGGCTAAGTTAACCTTAGCAGATGCCTTGTATGCTTGCATGGAACGCTGTTACAATCTATGGCTGGAAGCATATGGCTGAGAGGTAATTTACCGCGACATTAAAGCCTAAAATGAAAGTTGGCTTGAATTTTCTTACTCATTGCTATAGCCGTCATGATAACATTGTCTTCAAGAGTTAGAGACACTTCTGCTGATGACGTGCACTAATGCCAAAAAGGCGTTAGTGCACGTCATCAAATGCTAGTGTACACACGAAATTAAGCAAAAATGAAAATGTATGAGCTCATTGCTTTGAAACTTCTGGAGTACTCCACTACAGCGTCCTTCATAATCATATCTATGGTTTTGGAACGTAAAACTCCAACAATTAATATTATTATTGAGCTCATTGCTGTTGGCACCTTCCTGGATCACATGACCTCTATGAAATCGGGTGCGAACGGTTTACATCATTGACGAGTTGTCCCATTCCTGCTGGCGGGCATTTTGAAATCAGAAATTGTGTGATGGGTATTGTTGTTTTGGTAATCACTTATAGGGACACTACTGCAGGTATTAACGCCATTATTATGCTACCCAGAAGCTGTACAGTACCCAAGCTTGACGAAGAATGATCATCCAGGAGTTTTTTTGCCTGCACTCCTCTAAGCAGCATCAAGTTAATCAGGGCGTCACCTTTATTGACTACACCCGCCATGGTGGTCTAGTGGTTATGGTGCTCAACTGCTGACCCGAATGTCGCGGGATCGAATCCCAGCCACCGTGGCTGCATTTCAGTGGAGGCGAAATACATGAGGCCTGTTCACTTAGATTTCGGTGCAGGTTAAAGAACACCAGATGGCCAAATTTCCAGAGCCCTCCACTACGGCGTCCCTCATAATCATATCGTGGTTTTGGGACGTAAAACCCCATATATTATTATTACTCTTATTGACTATGCACTGCTGCCACTGCACGTAGTGAAGTCAATGGTTGCACGGACTGCTTAGGAAGAATTGACATGTAGAATCGGAACTTGTATGTTTCATATATGTGTAAATTGACGGCTTGTACCCTGGTAACATCTCGTGCGTCACCCTGTTGGCATTGCGACGTATCATGAGAACACAGGAACAGCCCCAAGAGAAGAATGCATTAGTTATTTGGATGATTAGAGGTGCTTCAGGAGTCTTAGCAGTTTATACAAAATAAAATTTGTGTAAGCAGGTGTAGAACAGAACAGACATTATAAAGACTGTCTTCTTATTAGCAGTGATCTTTATATTGGCTCAAGACATGTAAAAGGCACTGAAGATATTCAGTATACTAGATACACAGTACTAAATATCCGAATTCAAAAAGTATCGGAGTGCATTGCAAAATGTGCTTTGATACTTTCACTAAGAGACGCTTTTGCATGCAGAAGTAACCAATAAGTTTGGTTATAACCATTGCCTGCCGTATAAATACTTTTATATGAATTGTTCATGCCATTAGCAAGCTTATAATCAGCAGTTCAAATAAGGTTGTGAGAGAGTCACTTTTTCGGTCACCACTATTCATCTCCACAGTTACGTAAAATTTAATCTTCACTGCTGTATAGTTTTAGCAGGTATAGGTAAGGTAGGTTAAAAGGTTGTTAGGTTTGGCTGTGAGGGTGGGCTTTGGAGATGTTTGGAGTGTCACACGTGCAAATTGTGGCATGTCTACGTGGTGCAAGTGTGCCCGTCCTCATCTCCTGCTTCTGACACTTTTGCAGCTGCCTGAACAGTACCGAATGATGAGCCAGCAGCCACAACGAAAGAAGCACAAGCACAAAAAGCACAAACACACAAATGGGTGACACACCAAATCACGAATCTCAACAGCAGGGTGAGTAGTACTTGTACACATTCCGATTTTCTAGGACTGCTCATCCGTTGGTGTTGTCGTATTGTCCCTCGGACTACTGCGGGTAATAGTAACAGAAGGTTGTCTTAATTTGTGCTGTGTGTTTCTTTGCGTTGTGCAGTTATGTCAGAACTCGCGGCAGTATACACCATGGTAGCTTAGCGGCTTGGGCGTGCTGCTGCCAAGCTTGAGGTTCCATCCTCGGCTGCCATGGCTGCTTTTTGATGGGACGAAATTTAAAAAAAAAATAAACATGTACTTAGGTATGAGTGTATGTTAAAAGCCTCAGGTGGTCAAAAGTAATCTGAAATTCCCCAATGCCTTATATCATACCGTGGTTTTGGCTTCTAGAACACTGGAATCTTAATTTTTCTTTTATGCCTGGCACTGCTGGTCGTGGTTTAAACAAAGACGATGTTCTAGCTGTTGCTCATGCTGGGCTTGTCTATTGAGCATGGTTTAATAAAAGAAAAGGTGAAGACGACTGTTTTCTGAGCCATTATGCACAAGCAAACTGCGCTCTGGTGACTGCACCGCGACTATCTTGGCAAACTCGGTCACCGGTAATCCAGCTTTAGTACTATAAAAAGGCTTCAATTGTGTCACAAGGTATCTACCCCCAAATCTACATGATGTGCTCGTATTATTGTCTTTTTCTTAGAAAATGCCTCGGATGCCTCCCACGAGAAGAAGCACAAGAAACAGAAACGGCATGATGAAGAGAAGGAACGGAAGAAAAAGAAGAAGGAGAAGAAAAAGAAAAGGTATGTCGAAATTTATGCCACGTGCAACTATGTATGGCCTTAAGGAGTTTGAAATTTAAGGGCTCATTTTTCTTCGTTAGACACAACCTTAATTAGAAGCAACGGGCAATCAAGCCAAGGAATGTATAGGGGAGGTTATTTGTACTAATTATGATATAAAGGTGAAAAAATTAAAGTGGATGAAAAGACAACTTGCCGCTGGCAGGGACTGAACCTGCTACCTTAGAATAACGCATCCGATGTTCTACCAAATGAGCTATGGCGTCAGTCATCCTCTCGTCCACTTAGACGGTATATTGGTGCATTTAAACCTGGGAGCGTTAGTCAGCATCGTCGTAGCCATGACAGCGAGTGTAGAACTCATGTATGACCTTGACTTACATGCTGCAGAGATTGAGATAGTATGCACGACTTTGTCCTTCGCAGCCACTGCCATTGAAACACACTCATGAGCCATGCGTTTCACAGAAAGTTGTAGAAGACTAGTCTTTGTATTCACTGACGTGATTTAACTAGAAACGATGACTTCACTTGAACTCTTGATGTCATAATAATGCCTTTTGTGAATGTGCTGCATAAAATGGAATGGGTCTCATGGGCTTGTTCATGACATGTCATCCTGCCACTGAAAATTGCTTTTTCTTCTCAATTACCAGAAAGTAATGTGGCGAAAGCACGGACAGCCTTCATTTCTGCAATGTGCACAGTGAAGTTATTGGAACAAGAAGATCAATTTAGAAACTTAGCTAATTAAAGAACATATTATGTAGGTTTCGATATCCGGCAATGCTGGCAAACAAAAATTAAAATCTTGTTCCAAATGTTGCACTTGTACCACAGTGCAGGAAACAAGTGCCCAGATCGTGGTGCACTCATCACAAAAAATTTAGCAGCACATTGCTACAGTAATGGTAAAATGCCTGGTTTTGTGAATGCAGTCAGTGGCCGATTTTCAAAACACCTAAATTCAGATGCTTTCGTGGCACTGCCATGTACCTCGTAGCACAAACGTAAAGGACATCTAAATTTTGGACACTAAAAACCTTTGCCATCCCATTATTCAAACCCCTCGCCGTCATTGCAAACCGGAAATGGCATTAACTGCAGCCACCACCACCTCTGTGTTGATTTTCTTAAAGCCTTGTACCCAGGGGCGTAGCCAAGGGGGGGGGGGGAGGGTTCAACCCCCCCCCTTGGCTACGCCCCTGGGTTCAAACCCCCAACCCCCCCCCCCCGAAATTTTTCAGTTTTGCTTGCGTATATACACGCACACATACAAACGCACGCACGAACTACAGAAAGTATGGTTGAACCCCCCCCCGAAAAAATTTCTGGCTACGCCCCTGCTTGAACCAGTGCTGTCGTGTGCCATTCCACCATCAGCTCACACCTGTCTGAAAGCTTGCTTCGTTGCAATACAGGGGTGTTATGCAGTCAAGCATGCACAACAAAGGTGAAACGTACTATGAATGGGAAGTTGACCACTTTAACGAACATTACATGGTGCCTTAATTTTATGCAGCTCTCCAGCAACCCCTGCACTCTGTTTTTATACACACATGTACTCATGTCCCGTCACTATACAAACACTGAGATTCTTATAAGTGCACTGGCAGGTCTTAGCAGCTATTTTGGATGTGGCTGTGACTATTTCTGACCTTGTGGGCAGTAAAAAGAGGCATGCATTAGTTTTTGTTACAGTAACCCAGTTCTTTAGATGATATTGCGATCCCTAGGGAGTCCAAAGGACCAGTTTGTTGGCTGCATTATCTGTTCAAGTATACCGTTCTCTAATCTATGTATAGAATGCATGTACGCCACTGTAACCGACATTTCTCGGTCTATCCTTGCTCTGCAAAGCACAGTCCTGAAGCCACACCGGCCAACCCTGGCAACCCAGCACTTCCCAATGGTTCCCAAAGGGTCATCTAAAGGCTCACAAGTTCCGGCGCTTCACCCAGCCATGCCGTTCACGCATCATTACTGTACCATCTCTCTGCCTTAGCATGTAAACCTGCCAGAAATATATACAAGGGGATGTACTTTGCGGGCAGTGCTTTATGTATATTTCATTGCAGCATCTTTTATTATTATTTCCTTTTTATAATACGCTTCTGTTACAGCTAGTAGCGCAGCTTACCAATCACCATCTAGATTTTTATTTAATTTTTTTTCGTCCATATAATGATTTTTACCCGTTAAGAAACTTTGTCAAGTGTTGAGCAGCATAGCTCTGAATAAATATGTAGAGCTTGCTATAGTCTGATGCTAGCACTGTCATGCACACTTTCTTCATATCTAGCTAAGTGCTTTGCAGGTTTTCTAAGACAAGAGTGCATGCTGTGCATTCACATACAGAATCCACTGTCACATAGCAGCAATGCTGGCACATTGGTGAAGTACTTCGAGAGATACTATATCCCTTATTGTGTCTCGGTGATCATGTTGTGTGTGTCTCATTTCTCTCGCTGTTTTCCACTGCAAGATGCAATATCAGCTAACCCAGTGTCACCCCTTTACTTCCATTGGTCAGCAACGCTGAGGAACAGCTCGGTAACAGTAGGAGCAGGATCAAGTAAATTACACTGCTAGTGATTAGCTTCATATGTGCATCGTGCACCATCGTAGCTCACACATCTGTGTACATTCGCCACAGCAATCTTAGATACTCCTACCCGTAGAGTTTCTTACTATAATACCTTGAAAGGACTCTGGCGCTAGTGTCTATGCAGGCTCCTTGAGCGGCGCTTCAACCACCATGGGAATTATGGGAAGTACAGGATTCGGATCTGCTTCGGATGGCTTCCGTTTTTGATTCGCAACGCTTGTTTGCCGAGTGTAAACAAAGTGATGGGAAGTTGTGTCCCTTAAAACTTGCTTATTGTTTTGTACGCAAAACTTAATGCAAAAAGTTTGCTTGACTGTAAGATGGAAGTGAAACTGGACAAGTTCAACCACCAGTGTATGCATTGCTCTGCAATGTGTTCTAGATTTGGCATCACGATACAATGAATTATTTTTTTACAACACTTGAAACAAACACGCTCGTTTTCGCTCAAAAGTACGCATTATCTATTTATGAAAATAACAGTATTGTATTGAGTGAGAAACACTTCACGTGTCTGCTGCGATGCCAGGTGCGTCTGTCCAAGTGGCCTGCCCCCAAGGCATCTCTCGTTTTGTTGTGAAGTCAAGTCAGAGGAGTGTGACGGTGCGTCTACTTAGCTTCGCTGTCGATTTGAAAGAGTTTTGACAGTAGCGGTTGTAAAAAAACGTGAACTCTGCAATTTTCTGGGCTGACATGGGACGCTACATCTATGTGCAGCGGTGAGTGCACGACGCCTTGCTAAAACTGTCAAATACAACCTGTAAACTGCAATGTCGCAGCAATCCAAGAGACTAGCGCTCTTCAGCCCTTTTGGACAACAAAGGCACTGCTTGAGTGCTTTGCAATGCACCCCACTGCCCACGCCTCGCAAAGAATGAAACTGAAACTGTAGAAAAAGATTCGTAGACAGTTCGCTAGCTAACGCAATTCAATCCGAAGCCTGTACTTCACATCATTTTCCATGGTGGTTGAACGATCGCAGCGCAGTTTCCTCTCTAGGTTATTGTATGAAACTCTATGCTCCTACCCATGTGACATACACCCACACATGACAAACTCTGTTTGCCAAGATGGGAACGCTCGCAGCTTAACCTCACACTGCAAAACATGTCTTGTAAGAGGACAGAAAAGCAGATGACAGATGCATTATTATACTGATGAGGCAGCAAAGGTGCAGAAGTGAAAATATGTACACGTGTCGCCAGCTTTCGGTCACTTCGCCAGCGGCTACACTTCATTGGTCAGGTTTCAGGGCAAGGGCGTGGCAACATTAACCTTTTATATCTTGCGTCACACGGAATCAAAGAGCGTCAATAGCACTTTCTTGGGATATCCATCCTCTTCCAACTACAGATACATTATGACCAGCAACATGGAGCCACTACAGTTGCCTTGTAACTGCCATGCATTGCAGCAAGACTGGACAAACATAAAATTGCAGGAGGGCTCTGCAAGTGGCTAGCCTTTCTGACATAAAAGCCGGAGGTGTTGCCATGATTTTGGGGGGAGGATTTTAGCCTTCTACTATTTGTAGTGTGTGTACATGTGTGCATATATACGTACAAAACTAACCTCCTAAACCCCATCTGGCTATGCCTATGATCCACATTTTGGTGGAAAATGAAAGCCTTGTGGATAAGGCTTGCTTGGGTCATGCTGGACAGGCCATGCAGATCGACACTATGGAATGCTGGATCTTGCAACTATATAGCACCATCAAAATTGCCAGTATTGACTTCAGCAGGCCTATCAGGTTTAGCTGTTTACCTCATCATACATTCCCACTAAAGGTATTATTTTCAGTGCTGTACCAGCTGGTAAGAACTACACATTACCTGTCCACTGGCACACTGCCTCTTCTACTTTCATCTTTGGCACACAAAATTGTGACCAAGCTGCCCATCCAGAGGAACTGACTTGTGCAGTAAAGCAGTCTACAGCAGAGAGTGAACATTCTGGTAGGTTATTAAAACTTGCATAATAAGTGCAGATGCAGTGGTGAGCATCAGTGTTGTTGTACGATTTTCGGCCACTCTTGTGCAATGATTTCGCACGCCTAGTGGCCACGTGTGTGGTATGTGGTCGACAGTGGTACTTTTGTCCTGCATATAGCCATCTTCGCATAGTGTTGAAATACTACGAGCCAAATACTTCGAACGTGCTGGTGCAAAATCACTTGAAAGTCTTGCTTTTGTGATCATATTCATAAAAGTAATCTCTTGAGGACACGACTCCAATGTCAGCATTCTTTCAAATCACCAAAACAAAAATGCCAATCCTGCATGCAAAACTATGGCATTGTGCAATCTTTCTAATACTAGTGAACAGTGAAATTTACAGACAAGCAGGCTGGACACACCACTGGGAAACGTCTCCTTCAACGCAAGCTTGCAGTGGTCAGACATGCATCTCGCTCAATACTATGGTGGAATAATTTATGATGACTTGGCAGTTTCAACCACCCTGGCCGACAGAATCCAACAATAAACAACCATAACGGCACTGCTGAAATGGCCATGATGGCATCAGGACAGCAAAATCGCATTACATGACAAACTGTGCAACACAAATTGTACAACAGTGCAACCGTATGCAGAAGCTTGGGGTGGAGTGAATGCCCAACCCCCTTTCGGTAGTTCATTCCCCAGGCCAGCATAGGGCATGTTACAAACTCGTGAAGCCCTGTTCGCAGCTGTTGAGTGTCATTGCAATGCTCACTGGCACACATTATCAATGGTAAGCAAGCATAATTGCTGCCTCAAATGTGAACACTCACCTTGAATAAACCTGGACCTCACTCAAGTGTGCATAAAAGTTTCTTGCCATCCAGGCCAATCTGTTGTTAAAAGCAGCAGCCTACACTATGCCATCTTCAGGATTCTGCCATACAGTACACTGTCAACGCATGTCTCAGCACTTTGTATTAGAGTAACAAGAGGAAAGCAAGCATCTACAATGCACAGCAGTTGTCGTATTGAGTATAGGCTGGATGTAGTTTGAACAACTTCACAATGAACTTTTAAAGGGTTAACTACTTCTCTCACATGGGTAAGCTGAAAGAGTATTTCAGCTCAATTAGGTAAGCACAAATCAAGCCAGATTACCCTACAAGAAGTAACCACTCCCCTTCATAAAATGTTACCTTCCACGAAATGAGCCTGGAAGCTGCATATGGTCTGGGGTCTTTTGCGCACAAGAAACAAAGGACACAGTACACACTGTGCAAACCAACAAAAGGGCATTCATTTGCACCTTTCACATAGCAAGCCCACTAGACAAATTATACAAGAACTCCAATGATTTTCCAGGAAGGTCTAGTGCACAAATAGAATGCAAATGTAATGCGCTGCAGAGCTGACGTTACCTCCGCGATCAGTGTACTGCCAGAGCTGATTGTTGTGGAACTTGCCATGCTAGGTTAATGAGCACGTGAAGTTCCCCCTGCCAGAAACCTGAGCCCATGTTGGTGTGTCATGTCTTGGGAACGAGTCTGTCGAATGTTCCAACGGTGCTCTCCAATGCACGCGACCCACACCAAGGTGTAAGAGACCCATCCTCCCAGTCTCAGGTTCCGTAACTGTCACACAGCGCCACCGCATGGACACTGGCGCAATCTTACCACGTGGCGAGTACGCCAACTTCAGCTTGGCCAGTGTACAGCAGGGAGCTGGCCTAAGCATGTGGGTGCCACGCAATGAAAGCTTCTCAGGGGATGCAAACATCCCCGCAATGAAAGGAAACACAATTTGCCAGAGTCCAGGAGTTTTTTTATTTGTGTACAGGCCCCCTCAGAACTTCATCCTGGTGTGGAACATGCGGTTGCGCAGCGAGAAGCTGGCAGCCAGGTAGTGCACCAGGGCCCTCTTCTCGGGGTGCTTCTTCCGGCCTCCAGCACCTGCTTGTCCACCTCCTTTTGGACCTTCCGGTGCTCATCGCTCACCGTTCGCTCCTGCATGGCACACATTGAAGACAAGAATTTCAAGCTCTCAATTTAAGTGATGCAAACCTGCATCTTCGCACATATAGCATTTGAGGAGAGGATCCTGACGACCACAACAGCAAGTGCAGACGGTGCATAACATGAAGAATGGACAAAACGGAAATGCAGTTTCGTTAACAGCACGACATACGGTGCTAGTGTACTCCTCTCATTTACAGCCCTTCTATGAATGTGACACACAAAAATTTCAATGCTGTCCTATGTATTACAAGTAGAGCTGTGCGAATAGCAAAATTTTGGGTGCGAAGCGAATTCGAATATAAAGATTGAGTGCGAATCGAATCGAATAATTTTCGAATATTTCTCAAACATTTTCGAATAATTCGAAGTGAAATTACAGAAAAAGTTGCAGAGGATCCCTAAGTATTTCTTGTGAGATAGCAACATGAAAGTCTTTTCGCTAGGTTGATAAAGCGCTGGTGGGGTCATATTTCATAGTGTCTTTCTTATCAAGAATGAGGCAATGTAGAGGCCAAATTGTATTTATGTACATGATTTGGTGCAACCAAGTGTTGCCAACACACTTTACACGTGATAGGCAGAGATGCCATTTCCTCAGCCTCTCCTTCTCTTTCGACTTCTGTGGAATGCCAACTGATGTGGCAGACAAGGTGTGCTCCCTTCAAGTCCGGAGTTCCAAATCTGCCTCGTAGACGTCGATATATAAGAACATCTGAAATTTTGGATGCTAAAAAGCTTCGGCATCCGATTTTTCGGACTTCCTGCCCAAATTTCAGGTCCAAACTGCATTAATTGAGCCCCAACTCTGCCACATCTTTCATCTCCATATTGGAACCAGCGTTTTCTTGAGTTAATACATTTGCGACCGTAACGGACCCTGAAAGGCAGCTTTGCCGCAATACGGGGGTGTGAGGAGGTGAAGCATATTGAAAATCTAGGGACCACTTCCAATCGAACGTTGACTGTCTCTTGCCTAAGTTCGACCGTAACGGAGCTTGAAAGGCAGCTTTGCCGCAATACGGGGGTGTGATGAGGTGAAGCGTATTGAAACTCTAGGGACCACTTCCAACCGGACTTTTGTCTCTTGGCTAAGTTCGACCGTAACGGAGCTTAAAAGGCAGCTTCGCCGCAATACGAGAGTGTAATGAGGTGAAGCATATTAAAAATCTGAAGGGGTCACTTTCAACCAGACGTTGACTGCATTTGTCTTTGGGAAGTTCGAATAGTTCGAATAGTAAAATTTCAGTGCGAATCGAATCGAATAGCAAACACTATTCGAAAAATATTCGAAATTTCGAATATTCGCACACCCCTAATTACAAGTTTTCCCAGGAAGATTTAATTAGGTAATGTCACGAAACAAAGGTGACAATTCAGTGGCAGTTATTACTGAATACTGCCCCGATTACATGCCATACTGTCTCTAAAACAAGCTAGCAGCAGTGGTCCCGAGGATATGACGCATGCTGACGATGCCTTGAACCAGCGAGCTTCAGCAAAGAGTGCGTATCAACACCATGCCTAGCGCCAATTCAATGGGATGCCGCCTTGCCACCTCCTGAATAATTGCTTTGTGCTCAGGACAGTCGTATGCAATATTAACGGGAGCACTATCACGCCAATTTTGTTTTCCGCTTTTTCCCCAAGTTGCTTGTTTGTTGCATGCCCCACAAGAGGCAAGCTTATGTCTACTAACTGAAAGCCCAAAACTGGGCTCGCATCTCCAAGCAGAATAATGCAACCACTGGCAGCCGGCTGAACAGCTTCCTTCAGTTGTCCACCCCGCTTCTGCTGCCCTCTTTGTCCGACTAGTGGCTTCATCGGAACCATTCCAAAGCAGCTTGTCCTTCCTATCACTCTAACTCAAACTCCTGCCTAGCTGTCTGTCTGCAATTCTCTGTGCATGCAAGCTCCTGGAGCTTGAGAACGAATAGTTTACACACTGTGAAAGATTGCCCTTTTTGCACAAGCGGAATGTGTCTGAAAGCATCGAGCAGCTAAAGGCAGCACAGCTGATACCACTGAGGGACGCTGAATCTGTGTGACAAGGAATACGTGATGATACCACTGCAACTATACAGTAGCTCATTGAAATTGACCAGACTGCAGATACGCGCATCACGCTTAGTCCACCTTTCTTCCTCGCCAATTATCGCACTCCAAAGTTGGAGTTAGAGCCTCACACACAATACAGTAAACTTCACTTTTGCAATAACAATAAAGCCACTCTTACAAGATATTTTGGTATGACAGAAAAAAAAGAAATAGATGGATGGCACTAGTGCTTTGACGTTTGCACACAGCTTATACAGTAGAACCCCGCTGATACGTTTTTGAAGGGACCGTAGGAAATAAACGTAAGAGATGGGAAACGTAAGAGCCGAAAAACAGGAAAAACGGCAAAATATTTAGTGGTACAGAATTTTATTTCAATCCTTACGAGCAGCACGAAAATTGGCGCGCTCAGCCACGATCTAGTCGATGGATAGAAACGCGGAGCTTAGGACGGCCTTATCCACAGAAATGTAATCAACGTATGTGATTTTTTTAACACCAACAGCTGTAGGCATGAAAGAACTAAGCACACGCAATCACGACCGGCGCGGCGAGTCCGACCGCGAACCGCACGCACGACCATGCGAGCTCCAACCAGCTCGAACTCCTCCCGTTCTCCGACAAATAACGATGATGATGAGTCTACGCCAACGCGATGGCAGAAGTGAATGCCAATCTCGAAGGCCTTGCTTTCGCAAGCAATTACGTCATACACGCCATGTTTGTGCAATGCAAATCTCAGAGGCTATGCTTTTGTCAATAGTAAATGCCAATCTCGAAGGCCTTGCTTTCGCGAGCAGTTACGTCATAGACACCATCTTTGCCATTTGAATCTCGAAGGCCATGCTTTTGCTTGCATCAATTGAAAGATTCTGTTGCTTGCGCCTCTCATGCGGCTAATATTACGGTCAAACAAGGCCAAGCTGCGTGAAAATGCACCATGGCCGCTCTCTTCGGTAGTCACTCGGTCGGCTCCGGGCGCACTTCGCGACGTATCATACGGGAAAGGTCCGACAGTTACGACGTAACAGCGGGGTTCCCAATACATTGTATCCTATGGGAGCTATGCCGGGACCGGCGGAAAACGACGTAACAGCCGGGAAAACGCAGCAGTGAGGAACGTAACAGCGGGGTTCTACTGTAGTGACAAGTTTTGACAAATTCCATTATGTCTAGCTAAGGCGGTACCATACTCTGAAGAAACCAGTCTCAGCATAGCAAGCATTTGATGCTTCTAGTGCTACATTGTAACGCCGGGGTCTTAACAAAAAGTTAAAAAAAAAAAAATGCATGGATTTTTTCTTCTCCATGAGAAATTGAACTTTTGTAGCCAAATCAATAAAAATACAGGCGAGTTCAAACAATACAGTATCAAAAATGCACACGTTACTCTTTAATGTCTCTTCATATTTAATTTACAATAGGAGCAAACATGTCGGAGCACTTTCCGGTCCGACCAGACAGAAGTTGGGTCTGGGCAGAAGGATATATGCACCCTGCTTATGTTTGGCAGTCCATGGAGGGACACCCCATTAGTACAGGCATGTCCCTTGTAAGTAGATCAGCCATATATTGCTCGAAACAGTTTCAAACCAAGCAATTGAGGATTCTAGTGTTGCATATACATCAACTTCTATTCAATCAAAATTGCATAGATGAGGCGGCTTTCCAATTTGACTGTTCAAGTGTGTTTTGATTTCATCTCAATGCCTTTCAGGCACATTATTCTGAAGTTGTGGACGTTTAAAACCAATCGGTAAACTATACCTGGGAAGAATTTCAAACAGTCATGTTTAACCCAGTGTTTCTCAAGGAGCAGTCAAGAAAACTACCCACGCACTTGGCAAACTTAATCCAAAGTGTTTGTTAGATAAACACAACATTTGGCTCTTTCAATGCAAAAGCAGAATTTCGAACAAAAGAACACGAGCAGAAACGACGTTTTTTAAAAAGGGAAAGTATGCACCTGTGGCTTCGTGTCGAAGATCTCGCCCTCGTCCTTGCGACTTCGCCTCTTGACCGACTTTGGTCGGTTGAAGAAGCGGTCGTCGAGGTTTTCGGGCAGCTTGACTGACGAGATGTCAATCTTGGTGCTGGTGGCGATCACGTAGATCTGGTTGATGCGCCTCAGAGGGCAGCCGTTGATGCCGTAGGGACCGGTCACCATGAGCAGGCCCGTCTTGAGCTGCTTCAGGAAACTACCCTCTGCAGAGAAAACATGACCCCAAGGGTGTCACAAGAGGACGATTCCAGTCACACAGGATGTACAGTCGACTCCCGATAATTCGAAGTCGCTTAATTGGAATTTTCGGTTAATTAGAAGTCAAGAAGTGGTCCCGTCAGTTTTGCATGCAACCCTATAGAAAAAAATGCTCGATAATTCGAAATTGAAAGCCCATAATATCGGTTAATTAGAAGTTATTTTCAATTTAGAGCCTCGAGGCAACCGTTATTTTCAATAAAATGCGCAATTTTTCAAGCGCCAGAACAGCTACTGCACTGTTGTCACCATCGTAGCTGTCTGCAGCGCACTGTTGTCCCATCGCGCCATCGCCGCTGTGCGCAGCGCTACAGTGCATGAAGCGGCAAGATTGTTCAGTCAGCGCCGGCGTCACCGGCGTGTCGACCCGTCCCAGTCTCTCTCTCTCTCCTTGTCTTTCGTTGAGCTGCGCATCGCAGGTATTTCACCGTGTTCGGCTGGTCGCGACGTTGGATAATGGCAACACGCGGCTCGTACCGAACGCTTGATCTGGCGACGAAAGTCGAAGTTTTGAAAGAAGTGGAGAAGGAGGCGCCGCCAAGCAAGACATTGCACGGAAGTACGGCATTAAGCCTAATACGCTTTCTAATTTCATTAAAAATAAGCGTTCGATAATGGATGCTTTTGCAACTGACAAGTTTAAAATGTCACGGAAGCGAATGCGCACCGGCGCCCACCCGGAGTTGGAGAAGGCGCTGCTGATTTGGATAAGAGAGGCACGCAATAACAAACTTCCTCTCAGTGGCGAGGTCGTTGCAGCGAAGGCCTTATCGCTTGCATCAATGTTGGAGATCAACGACTTCGCTTCTTCGGATGGATGGCTGACGCGCTTCAAACAGCGTCATGACCTGGTTTTCAAGAGCGTGTGGAGAGAAGGCGTCAGTCAACCAGGAAACATGTGCGGCATGGAAAACAGAGAAGCTTTGCGAGTACCTCAATGAGTATCAGCCGGAAGACATCTTTAACGCAGACGAGACTGCGCTTTTTTATCGGCTGCTACCAGACAAGTCTCTGACGTTTAAAGACGACGACTGTGCTGGCGGTAAACGAAGTAAGGAAAGGGCGTCTGTAATGATCGCTGCAAACATGACTGGCACTGAACGATGTCGCCTTCTTGTGATTGGGAAGGCCGCTAAGCCTAGGTGCTTTAAAGGCGTCAAGACTCTTCCTGTTGACTATGCTTCAAACAGAAAGGTGGATGACGTCCGACATTTGCAGGGACTGGATAAGCAAACTGGATCGGAAGTTCGCGTCATCAAACCGCAAGGTTTTGTTCCTTGTGGACCAGTGCAGTGCCCACATGGACGTACCAGCCTTGAGTGCCATCCATCTTGCATACTTGCCCGCAAACACAACGTCTGTGTTGCAGCCCATGGACCAGGGCATTATCAAAAATGTAAAGGTCCTGTACAGGCAGCATCTCGTCGAGCGCATGATTCTGTGCATGGACAAGTCCTCGCAATACGAGGTGAGTTTAACTAGTGCCATCCACATGCTAGCGCGAGCATGGGGCCGCGTGAAAGATGAGACCATCGCCAACTGCTTCAGGGCTTGTGGTTTCGTGGCAAATTCTTCGGGAGAGGACTCTCCTTGTCCGCCGGTGGAAGTGCGAAGTGAACTCGACGACGGCAGTTTTGGCGCCGTTCTCGGTGACGGCAGTTTTGAAGATTACGTCGCCGTGGACAGCACAGTCGAAACGTGCGGTGCACTGACGGACAGCGAGATTGTACAGATTGTTCGGCCCCATGAAAGCGTTCATCAAAGCGACGACGACGACGACGACGACATTGAAGGCGAGCCACAACCGAAGGCTGCCGATGTAGCTGCGGGCCTTGCTCTTGCGCAGCGGTTTTTTGCCTTGGAAAACAACGCTGAAGAAGCACTTGGGCACGTCTACTCCTTGCAAAACTTGCTTTCCGCAGCTAGATTCGGCAGACAGAAGCAGACGAAGATGACTGACTACTTTTCGTAAAGAACTGCCGGCTTTGAACCTAATAAAGATGCCATTTTTTGTGATTTCTGCTTAATTGGAAGTTCGTTTAATTCGAAGTTTTTTGCGGTTCCCGTGAACTTCGTATTTACGGGAGTCGACTGTACTGCCACGCTTCTCTTCTATGTTAGTGCAGGAGTTCACTTTGACAAGCTTTGAAAGCGTTCACTTGAAAAACATGTTTAGATAAAGATGCACTACACATTATTCTAAATGAAGTCTTTATACAGGAAGTTTTGAGAACCTTTACATCACTACAGCCAGTGAAATGAGAATACTCTGAAATCTGTGGCATCACGACGACACAGAAGCATTAAGGTCTCACTGCATATAAAAAAGCTTTTTTCACTTTCATGTTCTCCACTAACGACAAACCTTTTTTGCAGACAACTGAAGAACACACCAGTACTGAAAGCTTACCAGTTTTAATGCATTATTACTGCTCAATGAATCAAGTTTACAATAGGAACAAACATGTTGGAGCACTTTCCGGTCCGACCAGACAGAAGGTGGATCTGGGCAGAAGGATATATGCACCCTGTTTATGTTTGGCAAATCATGAAGAAGCACCCCATTGTAAGGGCATGCCCTTACAGATAGATCTTGCCAGCTTACACATGCATAGAGGCAGATATGAGAAAAGGACCCGCCACGGCGGTCTAGTGGTTATGGTGCTCGACTGCCGAGCGGAAGGCCGTAGGTTCAAATCCCAGCCGTGGTGGCCGCATTTTCAATGAAGGCGAAAATGCTTGAGGCCTTTGTACTTAGATTTAAGTGCATGTTAAAGAACCCCAGGCGGTCAAAATTTCCAGAGCCCTCCACTACGGCGTCCCTCATAATCATATCGTTTTTGGGACGTTAAACCCCAACAATTAATTAAATTGAATATGGCAAAAAGCTATGTGCTTAAATATTTTTATCAATTTCTGGCATGAGAAAATGGAGCACAAGTGCACAGATCCAGAGTCTATGGGTGGCAAGAACGCAGGCATGCTGCTTCATTAAAACGACAGTACCATCATGGTAGAAATAGAGGCAGAAGGTCGTATTTTTTGTTACGGCTATTATGCTCTTTGCATAGCTTAAAATGATGTATGGCATTATGAATTAAATCCACATCAGCCACAATACTGTCATGGAAACAACATCACCACGGAACTCTGTCCAAGGTATACTGCATGCCCGCCATGCGAGCATGCTAATTTTAGCTGTGCCCGAAGTTTCGAATGCTCTACTAATTGCACAGGCAACGTTTGACAGCACTGTGCACTGCTCTAGTCTGCCAAGGCATAAACGCATAAGTTAAAAGAGAAAAACATTGGTACACCCCTTCCACGTCTGTACTATGCTAATTCTAATCTCCTGCTGGTTGTAAACACAAGACATGTTTGTGTAATCAAGGCTGGTCAAAGTAAAGATAATGCAAAAACACCATTGTCCTTGCTACATTAGGGATCATTCTTACACAGGACATGCACACGAGAGTGACAAGGGGGCTATTTTGTACGCGTTCTGTGACAGAACAGAACGAAATGTCACAAGAGGGAGACTCACAGGATTGGTCGAGGCTCGTCAGACGGTCAGACGTGAAAATAGCAACCGGGAAAGGCAGTGCTGTCAATAATTTGGCAAAGAATGGGCACAGAATGGACGGAGGCACTGTTCTGACCGACAGAATGGATACAGAACGGTCTCTGGACAACTTGGATTGGATCAAAACTTTAAGGGTTACTCACAGCTATTTTCGAAGGCGAGTTTACTCTGGCATACAGATCTCCTGTATACAGAGACCGCTCTGAACAAGTGTGAAGCTCAGCAAATGCTGATAAGGTATATTATTTTGATATTAAAGTAAATTTTCCCACAGACACCTACCGACATCGACACTACATTGATGTCAGGCTAGAGTACTAATTCTGGTGACTTCACGCAGCAGTCTGGCTAGTTGTAATGACGTCAGGTACTAAAACTTCCAAAATGGTCGCTTGTGCATCACCAACAGAGCCACGGTGCAGAGAGGCCATGGAAACATCACGATATGTTGCGCGAGCATGTGAGAAGCTCATACCGTGTCGTGACGTCAGGGTACAGTAGGAACCGAAACTAGCTTTTAAAAACACTGTAATTACTTTTTTTAGGGCGCATTCTCACTTAGCAGTACATTTTCGAGACTCTTGAAGGCTTGGCCTTTCATTCGACGCCAGATAACAACTGAAAATTTTCGTCTCAGTACCCCATTAAGCGCATGGGCCAGAGGATCGAATTAGCCTGCTTTGTGTCTGGCTTACTCCAATTCCGCACTGATAGCTTGCGAAAATTGCAACCAGGCTCCACCACTGAACGTGCCCAATCAAGACATCAACACAACTAAAGTGTTAAAGTCATCGCGCTTTCAATTTCAAGCCTTGAAAACAATGCCTGCCAATATTGATGTTCAGCTATAACAATTCTATTTTTCTTCATACATAGAAAGCATTTATGAATTCCCTCAACTCGTCTGTCTATTGGCTGTTTGCTCCCTCGCCCTCTCGTGACATTTCATTCCGTTCCGTCACAGAACGCGTACAAAATAGCTCTCCTGGTATGCTCCTTAAAAGCAGCTTTTTGCCTTCCAGCTCACCTTGCCACGGTGGGGTCCAGCCAGAAGGATGAGGACGGTGCCTGGGGTGATCCTCTTGCGGAGCTTAGCATTCGCAGCGAGGAGGGCTTCATGTGGGGGTCCTCTTGTGCTGGGGGCTGTCCTCCGTAGGGTAGGAGCGGCGCTGAAACAAAACCACAGCAATGCAACTAAGCCCTCCGAGAAATAGCGTTCCAGGCACAGGTTAACCCATACGGTCCATGCATATAACTAACACATCCACTCGAACACGTACCTCCTCTTGATGTGCACAACAGCTTGCCGCCATTGTTATCACCATTGATCTTCTTGACGGGACACGCTTCTTGCGCTTTCGCTTCTCCTTGGGGACTGGTGCGTGCTTCACCTTGAAGAGGCCCCGCTTGTGGAACATCTTGGAGCGGGAGAAGAGCCACACGCCACCAGGCAGCTTCTGGTTCCGCGGGGCATGCGCCTTCTTGGCGACGGCAGCATCACCCTTTGCAACAGTGGAGGCGCCCTTGGCAGCAGTCTTTGCCGCCGCAGGCGCCTTCTTCGCCTTTGGATCTGGCTTCCCAGACATACTTTCACCGCTTTAGACTGCACCACGTACAAAAAAAAAAGGCAAGAAAGGTGAGACATATTGGTAGCAGAACAAGCCTTGAACACAAAAGCCAATTTAACCCCCCCCCCCCCCCCCCTCTCATATCCTGGTAACTACATTTTAAGCTGTGAAGCACCAGCTTAAAATTCTGGCCACGTTACTGGACAAGAGGGTTCGGAAGTCAAATTTCACACGTTTTGGCTTTTACTGCCAAAAGCACAGACGAAGTGAAATAGTGCAGGCCCTCGTATTTGTTGCGCTAGAGATCAATCTCGCACAGAAAAGACGCACAGTGGTGTGACAAGCCGACGGCTAGCACGAAACTTCACGAGTTCGCATTACTTACAGAAACGCGGTACGCAATATATCGTTCTTAAAGCTAACCCCTAACGGACGCATATCATTCGCGCCAGTACACTTGGCTTGGCGCAGAACTTCGTGAAGCGGCGTGACGCTCCCGGCTACCGCAATCACAAGATCCGAGCACCATGTCCCAGCTTGTGAGGCGACCGCAGTTAGCTATTTATACGTCGCATTGCACAAGCGAAC
>NW_023614228.1:0-39999 GCF_013339695.2 Rhipicephalus sanguineus
CATAACTTTAGCTGCAACGCAGAACATACATTAGTTGACTCACTGCACTGAGAACCCCAGGCACGACAACGTTATATTTCTTTCCCACCTACTTGCATAAAAAGGTAGTGACTTTAAGCCCTGCTCACGCCTACTCACACTCAATGGTACTCACTCACGTTCACACTCACGTCTGCTCCCACTCATGAGCACTCACGTTCATACTCACGCCTGCTCACGAGTACTCACTCACACTCACGCCTGTCAAATGAGTGTGAGTGAGTGTACTCATGACTGAGTATGCCGAGCTATGTGGTCCCTCGCGACACTAGCTCGTTTAAACAGTGGCTAGGTGTCACAGTGGTTGCCGTTTCACGTGACCCAGATGCTGAATCATTCATCAGCCTTTGTATCTCGACAGAGCTCTTTTCGAGCTCGATAAGCGCAGTAACGAGGCGCCAGTGAACGAACAAAATAACGCATGAGGGCCAACTCGACCAAGTTCGCAAACTTTGAAGAATGGCGCTTGAAATTGAATTGTCACGCGCTTAAAGCCCGCCTCATTCGTGCAGGAAGCTCCCATCCGGTCACGATAACGACAGTGCGCATTTGGGCTCCAGGTGCGGCGGAGCTCAATCAAGCTGTTTTTCTTTCGGAGCTGGAGACGCCAGCCGCGCATTCGATGCTCGCATAATACGGATCGTGTGCTCCAAGATTACGTAAATTACGCACAGTGGAAAGCACCGAGCCTCAAACAAAAAAATGCGCCATATCCCACTCACCATGGGAATCGACGCAATGCAAAGCTGTCAGCGCAGAGCTGCACATACAAACCGCATTGTTTGACTTTAAAAGAAATCGACGAATTCATCTCATGACACGTCATTCACTGCCGCATGTTTGTAATGCGTGCACGAAACGTTTGTACATTGCGCTATATACCATACTAATAAAAAGTGTGTACTATGCATGGCCTGTCATTTACGTTTGCCACGCACTCGCGCTTGCCAATTTTGTAAATATCAGCTTGATGAAAAGACTCAGAACCGTGTCACGTGACGTACATGACGACTTCGATGTCATTGCCTGTCATGCATGTTTAAACGGCCCCGAGAACACCAAGAACATCGTGACGTACGTACGTGACGTATTGTCGCCGCAGAAAAAGATTCCGTTCAATGGTCTTTTTTGCTAATCTTTTTCTGCGGTGACCGCACATGGCGACTTATATGCCAGGACTTTCATGTTATGGCCTGCCATTTTTGGTCGTCATAAACTGATGCCATGCTGTGTCAATGTTCGTATATACGAGAAGTGATGAAAAAGTTTTGCTTTTGTAACTCGGATATCAGGAAAACTGCCAGACCTTGGGGAAAATTTTTATTTTTTCAACATAATATCCCCTTACACTAATGCATTTCTCGCATTTTTGTGGGAGGCTTTTAATACCTTGCAAAAAAAAAACTTTTTTCCTGGTTGCCAAGCCACTCCTCTGCGGTAGTTTGAAGCAAGTTCAAGTCATCAACTTTTCATATCTTTAAAGAACAGTAAGGCACGGGACATTGATGGTCTCCAGATTAAGCCCATCAAATTCGCAATAGACTTCCTAGTGCAAGCTTTCACCCACGTATTCAATATTTGCTTGTCTACTGGTGTTTTCCCGGCAAAAATGCAACAGGCAGAGGTAACTACTCTGCTCAAATCAGGCGACCGAAATGACATGTCAAATTATCGGCCAGTGTCAGTGCTCCCCGTCATTTCAAAAGGCTTGGAGAAGATTATTTGTAAAAGGGTTGTGTCGTTTTGTGAAAAGTATCAGCTATTATCTCCGTATCAATTCGGGTTTCGTAAGGGCCGATCGACTGAATTAGCTCTATTAACACAAAAGGACTTAATACTGAATGGCTTTGAAGAAAAAAAATTAACATTAGGCGTATTTATTGATTTTTCCAAAGCCTTTGACAGGATCAACCATATTTCGTTACTAAAAAAACTTGACCATTATGGATTCCGTGGATTACCCCTGGACCTTCTAAGGTCCTACCTATTGCACAGGAAACAATGCGTTTGCATCTCAGGAGAATACTCAGACCCCCTGAATTTGGAAGCTGGTGTTCCCCAAGGAAGCATACTGGGACCTATACTGTTCAACATCTATATAAATGACTTAGCAAACATTAGTAACTTACCACGCTACATAATACACGCAGATGACACCAGTCTTTTCTTCCAGTCAAGTAGTGCTGATCATTTATCACAAGAGGCTAACACCGTCCTTGCTACGCTGTATTTGTGGAGTAAAGCAAATTCCTTACAGATTAATTCGAAAAAAACAAAAGCGGTTCTTTTTGCACCTATCCAAAAACATGTAAATCGTAATCTAAACATATTCTATCGATCAAAACGAATCGAGGTCTCGGCTGACGTGAAAACACTTGGAGTGATCTTTGATCAACACTTGTTATGGGACAAACACATCGAACGCGTTGCAACAAGTATGGCGAAGGCATGCGGCGCGCTCTGTCGGCTTCGAGATGTTCTGCCATCAAAGATACGTCTATTGCTGTATAATACAATATTTATTTCTCATGCTAATTATTGTAATTTAGTATGGGGAACAACGTCACAGAAAAATATTCAGACGTTATTTCTCCTACAAAAAAAAAGCATTGCGCCATGTCGCGTGTGTTCCTTATGACAGCCACACAAGTACATTATTTTCTCAGTTTAATGTTCTCCCATTTGATTACCATTATGAGTTTAACCTTGCAATGAAATACAAAGAAAGTGTAAAACGAGGCCACACTGGATTTATTCATCTCTGTAATCTCAGCAAACCACATCACCTCAAATATTCCATTCGAGAGCGAGAAGCTTGGGCCGTCCCTTTTTCACGAACCAGTCATGGAAAGGACAGGCTACCGTGCCGGATATCGGTATTGCTTAACAATCTTGAGGGGGAACATATAAATCTGCATATTGTTTCGCGTCGAATGCTGAAGCAGTATTTTCTTAGCCGTGCTACTATATGTGAGTAATGTATGCGGTATTTGGCTTTTTTTTTTCCTCCTGGCTTGTTCCTTAGATATGGCACATCTTTCCGTTTTGTTGTGTGTGAAAGTCGTTTTGCATACTCTTGTGTGCCCACAAATCTGTATAGTTTCACCACGTTACATATGTTTGCGATTTTGTTCTGAGAAGTTGTGCACTGTTCGTAAGAAATAAGCGAATCTTGGTGTGTACATTATAAACAAGAATTGCTGTACATTTGTAAAATGCCTGTCAGTGTTATATCTCTAACGTTTTTCAATAGATAATTTGTATATTCATGCACTGCAGTTTTTTGTTTTCTCCTGAATTGATGTCTGGAAAAAGTTGACTCGATCTCTGCTGTCAAATTCTGCAGGGGCAGGGGCCTTTGTCAAGCCGCTATAATAGCGGCTTTTTTGCTCCTGTCCTAGCATTTGTTCTCACGATGAATGCTGAAATAAAGGAATCTGAATCTGGAAACTGAATCTGAATCAAGCCTCGTTCCCTTGGGATGTTTCTTGAAATTCGGGAATAAATAAAATCACTCGGGGCCAGGTCAGGACTGTAGTGTGGGTGGTCCAGCTCTTCGAAACCACACTCTCGAATCGCAGCCTGGACAACACGAGACCTGTGAGGCAAGGCGTTGTCATGCACGAGGAGGACACCTCTTGTCAATAATCCTCGGCGTTTTTCTACGATGGCTTTACGCCGTCTACGAGGAACTTTGGCATAGTATTCACCTTTAACTGTCCTACTGTTTTCAAGAGAGATACTCAATGAGCAGAGTCCCCTTAGCGTCCCAAAAAAAGTATCGCCGTCACTTTCCTCCCTGAGCGTTGTGTCTTGAATTTCTTCGGGGGAGGGGACACCGAATGCCTCCACTGTATAGACTGCTGTTTTGTTTAGGGGTCCCACTGATACAAGCATGTCTCATCCCCAGTCACTGGGCGGGGGAGAAAATCTTCTGGGTCGCTTCAACAGGGGGCCGAATTCACAAAGCTTCCTCTTCCCTACGCAATTTCTTAGCCAAGGATTCGCGTATCTCGAGGGAGTACGATAGCAATGGTACGAACTTAACTTACTCGCCACTTTTGAGGGTAAGGAGGCAACGCGAAAGCCGATGAAACGACAAGGAAAGAAAGATGTTCACGCAGGTGATAGCAAGGCAGCACGCGAAGCGTCTAGCATCGAGGGTATACGGTGATGGCGAATGTATTTTCGCTGCATCTCAGCTTCCAGTTCCGGGCGCCTGCTACAGCGCTTACACGCTGCCGCGTTGCAGCAGACGTCCTGGGGTCTCGCGTGAAGCCAAGTGCTCGTGTTTCGTCGATGACCATAGCTAACAAAAATCTAGTTGCTCGATGGCGTTAATAATGCGTGCGCTATCTCGTCAAGTGCAGGCGAACAACGCTCCAGATGCACCGCATCTATAAACCGCGCATAAACTGAAACATTGAAAGTTTGAAGATGTGACCGAAACGTCTCCCCCTGTTTACCACAACCAGTTACATTTTCATGAAGCTGCGCTGCCACTCAGCTAATTAGGCATGTTCGATCACGGTATGGTGGTTGCCATTACGGTGTTTTGTAGCTAGAAAGTAAAATGTTCCATTTTTTACAAAGATCTCAGTACAAGACATAGGAGCGGCTTTTGAGCCTACGGAGAACTGTACAGAAATATAAAGCAGCAGTAAGAAAGGCATCATGCGCCTAATGCAGCAGGTTCCATTCACCGCAGCATTTTGACAGGGCCTGAATGCCAGAGCAATCGTATACGCTCAGATATATGAATGCGTAAAACGAGGAACATTCGTCGGGAGGTTTCTACGAGCTAATGCTTTTCAGAAAACACGGCGCAGTCACTTCGTCCTTACGGAGTTTGCGTGAGCAAACATAAAAGAAGCGGCGTTCAGTTCTCTCGGCCTGAAGTGACATTACACGTGCGCCTAGATTCACAGGATTCACAGGGCGATTAACAAAAAGAAAAAATTGGACCATCTCCCCGAAGGGAACCCTGATGGAATGCGAAGCAGCAGCGTTGCGCACGGGTGTCGTCACGGGCCCCGCCACGGTGGTCTAGTGGTTATGGCGCTCGACTGCTGACCCGAAGGTCGCGGGATCGAATCCCGGCCGCGGCGGCTGCATTTTCGATGGAGGCGAAAATGTTTGAGGCCCGTGTACTTAGATTTAGGTGCACGTTAAAGAACCCCAGGTGGTCGAAATTTCCGGAGCCCTCCACTACGGCGTCTCTCATAATCATATGGTGGTTTTGGGACGTTAAACCCCAAATATTATTTATTATTACGGGTGTCGTCACGGGTTGAACGGCGCTAACGCGGGTGCTGCGGTGAGCGCTGGAAGATTCGTTTGAAGCGAAACTCGGTGTAGCGTTTACTGGTGTAAACGTTTGTTTCAAACGCAGACACGGGAGGGCGAGCGGGCGTTGGAGCCGGCAGCTGCACACGCTTCGGCGGGTGAGGGAGAGAGTGACGTACGTGCGCACCTGCGAGGGAAGCGTGCGAGGGGAGCGTGACGTCAACGCCCAGCTGCGGCGTGACCTACTTGGCACCGCTCCAACACCTGCGCCGAGGGAAGCGCGTTGCCTCGCGTTTGTGCGGGTGGAGGGACAGCGTTACACAGGCTAACCAAAGAGCTGCTTCGCATCTAAAAAAAAGAGACGGCGTCCGCGTTACTTATTAACGTCGATGGGAGTGAAAGCCATACAAAAGCGAGCGAAAGTGTGATTGTGCTTGTATAAGAGAATCGAAGCAAATTAAGTGAGCAGTGATTTGTTTAGTGAAAGTTTATTTAACTGACGATAATCGAAACAAATTGAATATTCAATAACTGAAAGTGACATTAGTGACAGTCAATTAGCGATAGTTAATTAGTGATGTCGCACTCGATACAAAGTGCACGGTAATATAGCCACACTTGATGGCTTTAACTTTCGAGTCACCTTAGGTGAATGCATTAGGATCCCGAGTTTTTTTCTTTCTTTTTTTTTTCATGGACTTTCACCGGACATTTTGCATTAGGTGTCTTTCGAGGGAAAGATAGTATATATACAATGAAGTAAGTGTTACAGTGGCCAGCTCTCTTCCGAAACACTGCAGCGGTGGCCGAGTCGTTACAGCTTCCGACTACAATGCGGGAGGTACTGGATTCGTTTCCCAGTGTCGCCAAGCACCCACGTATTTTTAGGGGCGAAGCTCCTTAAGGCGGCACCCGTTCGTCCTTCGTAGTCATCGTCATCGTAGTAGTGCGTAACAAGTCTTACGCTTTGACCTCCAAGGTGGTGCCGGTGGGAGATTTCTCCTGTGCGTTGTTGAACAATAAAAAATTCGCAGCGTGCGCGTTAACTAAAAGCCGAATGCTTCTGTCTCTCATTCCCCATTAGCAGCCATTGGCATGTTCCAGTAGGAAACGTTAGTAGAAGTAGAAGTGTAAGTGTTAGCTAAAAGCCGACTTCTTCTGTCTCTCATTCCCATTAGCAGCCATTGTTTACCTCCAAGGTAGTGCCTGGTGAGAATCTCTCCTGTGCGTGATTAAACAATAAAAATTTTGTTCAAAACACCGTTGATTGATGAAATAAACCAACGAAAGACGCCAGATGTTTTGTAAAAGCAGAACGAAAGAACGCCAGATGTTTTTCTTAAAGTGTAGTAGTAGTTGTTGTATGTAGCCACCTCGCCCGATCGTCAACGGGCGAGGTGGACCGGCAACGGCGCGAGGACCCTGCCGTACGAGAGTTAAATCACACTAAAAGACATACTTTGCGGGCGATACACTCTAGTGAGCTTTCAACTTTTCGTCTTAATGTACATGATAAAGAAATTATTTCTACGAAAAACGCAAGGCACACCTTGAGCAATATATTTGGTTTTGGGACGCTAAATGGAACCATGAGGCGATGCGAAGCCGGAGCACTTGCACGATCGCGTTCCGTTGGCTTTCGTTGGGCATGCTACCGACCTCGCGTCGTGGAACGCGCGTCCTGTCTTCCCTCTAGCCTTGCCTTTAATTCGCACAGGGCGAGCGGGGAATGCGGTCGCTCTTGGCGCTCTTTCGCTCGGGAGCGGACTTCTTCCTTGCATTTCACCGATCACAAGTGATAATGAAGGGACCACGTAAACCAACAGTACAATAAAAGTTTGATGTTTAATATATACACGATGTTTCACACTCTTTATATTATGTACTGGGCGCATTTCACGGAAGAGTTTCACGGTTTACAGATGATTCCCTCCGTAGCTTCGCCCCACTCATCATCATTCACCCCGTGGATATGCTGTGATTTTTTTATGGATACACGGAAAGCACGACGTGAGGTTATGTGTTGCGGGCACTCTTTTTTTGAGAAGGTGGCCTTTCCGCTCTCCTTCACTCCCCTTTAGACCCAAAAACGCTGCGCCGTGCTCCCTCACGGATCACAGAAATAAGAGTATATTTTTCTTTGCTCTAACCACTACTATCGCAAGAGCGCCCAGTCCCGAAACACAATTATCATACGTGGGCATTACTTTTCACGACTCTGGCTATTCGAGCGCCGGTCAGACATCACGTGTTTTCAAGAACATCAAGAGACACGCGGCGGCCAAACTGCTTGCGGCCAAGATGACTGCCTTTGTCGGGACACATTTCCGTGCTAGTTGGGTGGGATTCATTCCACGCAGCAGTGCAAAACGACAGGGACTGAGAGAAAAGGCACAAACACAGTGATGTGTTTTCTCTCTCGGTCTCTGTCGTGTTGCGCAGCTCCGTGTAATGCCTGTCAATGGTTCTAAAGAACTCCAGCAGGCTATCGAGTTCTGAAGAGAGGGCAAAACAGTAGGCCTGGGAAAAGATTACGGCAAATTCATTTGAGTCATTAAGGGCTACTCTTCCCATAGTAAGTACTTGAAAATTTTAAACCATAGTTTATTCTTTATCAACAGCAGTTACAGTATAGATGACAGGTGGACAGACACAAATCCGCGTATTCAGCTTGACTAGTTTTGTGCCCTTAATAGTAATTGGCAACACGTATGACAATATGTAGAAATACCACGCACATATGTAAAAGTATGTACAGCCACGGGTGAAAGCTTGGTTATGCTGGTTGAAGTTGACTGGTCTGTTGTACATATTCGACAAACGCAATCTGTAGAAGCAATGTTACACCAGAGGAGCTGTCCTATAAACTTATTTTTGCTGGTTGGTTGCATAGTTTCCAACTTCTTGCTCAGAACTGTAGGTTGTAGGATGAAAGATCTTGTTTGAATGCACACTTTTTAAATGCGAAGCATTTCTTTGCGAACCTCTGGCACTTTGAGCGTTTATATCTACGTATCTATCTATCTATCTATCTATCTATCTATCTATCTATCTATCTAGCCGCCTACGTCTGGGTGCTCTCATGATCGCCTCCTTAACTTGGTGTAGACCAAACTTTGCATGGGAGGGTAAGAGGATTTGACGAATATGACTGCCGGGTCATGGCATGAATAACGTTAAAATCCTGTCGCGTACGTCGTCAAACACTTTCCACTAGACACGTGTGGCACATACCCGTTTACCATGACCCGCGGCGTACGGGTATGTGCCACAGGTGATTGACAGTTTATATCTACCCAGGAACGGCGAGACCAGACATTGGTTACTTAAATGCTAAAACGCTAAGGAAAACCAACATCGGCAGCGTTGACTTAACGAATGGAAATAAGGAAAATTAGGATCCCAGGAGGAATCGAACCCAAGCATTCTGCGTGGCAATCAGCTATTCTACCACTGAGCCACGCCAGGTCTATAAACTTGTTTGGAAAAACAGCCTACGCAGGCGTAATATCGGTGCAACGTGAATTGTGGTTGTGGTTCTGGCTATCTAATTTTACAAAAAAGCAATAAACACTACATGATACTCCTACGATATCTACTACTCCTACGATAGAGGCGTCATATGAGATTAACGTTTGTAGTTCCAGTGTTGACTCCGCTTTTATAGCAGTCTAATAAAGATTACGTTTGTATTCCTATGATTCAGCAAGCTATATTGAAGCATTGCTCGACCCTGGAGGAATACATTAACGAAAGTTACATATGATATCCACATCATCGCACCGTAAAGTGCAGTTCGTCCACCAGAACGGCGCAGTGTCCTCTTCATTTCTTACGAGGCTGGGCGATGGTCTCATGCTGACCGAGGATGATGCCAGATTGATTGACAGCCGCTTTGTAGACTAGGCTACGCAGGCCACAAACGCCCAGGTAGTCTACGAATACGACAAACACCATCCACTGATTTTGGTCTACGTAGCACTATCCAGGCCTACCAGCCTCGACGGCCTATACCTCACCAACGCGATGGGTGGCTTCAGGTTCCGACATGTCGCCGGCTCTGTCGACAGACAATTTGTCGACGAAATGACCGAGGCATCCACGAATTCCAACAGATCTACCCTACCACATACATCACTACACATGGAACCCTCGTCACCACGATCACGACCGGATCCTATAACAAGTCATGACCAGCTGCTGGTGCTCACTTATCACGGTGATGATGCGCTTGTTCAAGAACTGTCAAGAACTTCTTGCACACATGTACACGGGTTCGTGAAACGTGCGTGCGTTATCGGGACACGTATACGCACTACATATCAGCTTACCGCTTGTTGGTAATACCCACGTTGCATACCCAACCGTAAACAACTGGTTATATAACACATATGCGGCTCTTCAACATATATATGTGTGCGTATAAAATTTATACAAATCTTTAGCGTCATTTTGTAACGTGCCGCTCAGTAAAAAAAAGTTACGCCGCAGTCCCCTACCCGCCGCATGCTTCGCATAACATCGACTCCCACGGTACGTGGGATCTGCCGAATTTTTATTTAAGGTTACATTCATTTTTGCGCAGCAGGAATCATACATGAGAAATGAAAATGAGATAGAAAAAGGAGAACTAGAAAGCAAATAGCAAAATTCTTATAAAAGTTACAGTAAACAAAATAACGTAAGTTTTTCTTTAAAAGATACCTGTATACACATATATACATACGTACATGCATACATTGAGGTGTAGTTAATAGGATGAACTGCTATAAAACAACAATGCTGATACACTCAGTCTTGAGCACGTGAGGTTTCAAAGCAGTAACTTACGAGAGAAATCTCTCACCACTCTTATGTGCCAACTCGGCATTTCTCTAACCCTCTTGGAACAATTTGATGCATACTTTCTGCTGCTGCCCACTCTCAAGCAATTTTTATACATTTTCGTGGGCGGCAGCCCACGACTATATATAAGAAAAGAGCCCCTGACAATGTGATGCTAACTAAAAGCGCAATGCATCACATTTTGGTACATGTCTACAATATGACACATAGTTTATTTACATAGTACGGCACATTGACAACACTATAACAAGCCATGTTAGGTGACGTGGGCTGAAAAAGTCGGACAAATTCTGGACAATACATAAATAAAACAATTCGCTGTTACTAAGCTCCTCGGTACAAATAATGCTGTTGTTGACATGTCAAGATCCTATTGCTTCTCCTGAAAACACTCCTCAAAAAGGTTTCAAAGTGTGCACATGTGCCGACTTCTTGCGAATGAGAGACTGCTGTATAGCAGTCTCTCATTCCGCTCGAAAAAAATTTCAGTACGCTGCTGGGCTAGGCATGTGATGTGGAGCTTCAGTGCCTTGCATATATATCTTGCTGCTGGCCTCAGCTGCAATGTTTATCAGCAGAAATGTGCAGAATAACATTTTATAATGTACCACGACAAAGTAATTATGTTTCATGCGTATAAAACATGGACAACAATAAAAGAATTTAGGAACATTTACCTGGCACAGTTTACAGAATCATAAATAGATTTTCATGGAGCTATCACAGCTTATCTGAAAATAGTAGTAATGGTTATAAGCCTTCAAATTTGTTCGAAGTCGCCAGTTTCAAGATTAGAGCACACCAGCAGCCCTCTTCAGGCTAAACCATTGTACAGACGCATCAAAAGGTATAAGTAAATGCATGCTATATTCACCCTACAAAGAAGCAATAAATACTTTCAGCAGTAATATGAGCAAAGCTGCACAGATAATAAACTACATGCACAGTATACAATTACACTATGGAGAAACCTATGGCAGCAAACACTATATGAAAAAAAATTAAAACTTACACAGTACACGCAGAGAGGTTGACAGAGGACAGACAGGTGATGGGATAACATTACACAGGTGCTAAAGCCTGTTGGACATACTAGGAATACTGACGCTCCTCTTGCATCTAAATAATCCGTGGAGAAGGACTTTCCAGATGTGATGATTATGGACGTTCGTCACTATGTTTGTTGATGACGGACGAGAAAGGATTCATCTAGGCGAAAAAAAAGGAAGCTTTATATTGTACACTAGAGAAGATAAAGAGGGTAGGAGAAAGAACTATATATACAGCACTAACTGCCAAACATGACGCGACATGTGCGACAGTCATGAATTAGTAGGCAGAGAGTCCGGCTAGACTACAAGGGTGTCGAACGCGTGTAGTTCCCGATTCGTGAAACAAGAGACGCCGTCTCACAGCTTGGGTCCCCGTAGTCCCAGCATGATGCGGTCGTCGACGTGCGCGAGGACACAGGTGGCACGGCTGGCACGCTTGATGGCACACGGATGCGCTACCGTGTGTAGCGCCGTTGAATCGGAAGTCGCGGTCACCCCAGCAGTACAGGTCGCAACTCCCGAGGACCCTCTCTTCAGGCCACGACCCGCGAAGATAGCACCAGGTAGGCCTCGGCCACGATCCTGCCCTCGGCCACTGCACCCAGGCAGGAGCCGTTCAGCAGGCCTCGTCCTTGAACCTTGAACAGGCCACCGGAACTGTACCTTGAACCGGCTATCGGCCCTCGACCCGGCAGGCACGTACTGCTGCCACGCCCGCCTCAGGAACGTCGCCCGGAGCTCGTCACCTCGCGCGGCGCACCGCTTCGTCCGCCTTCGTGGCCTGAACCCGCAAGCTCTTCTCCGCACGTTCCTTCTTTTTCTTCTCTTCATCTTCCTGTTTTGCTGTTGCCTTCGTGCCACCTGCCTTCCGCTCGTCTTCTTCAGTTTCGGTTTTCCCGGTTCTCGACGCTTTTTGGTCCTTTTAGTCCCAAATCATGCCTAAAACACATCACTTTTGTGTCCTTTCCTTACACCAGAGTTTATATAAACATAAAATCATTTGTGCTATACTAATGCGTGTATCCTGAACGTCTATATCGACCTAGTGCAAAATTACCGGCTTCAATGGTTTCATTCTTGCACTACCAAACATGAAAACACGGTTTTGGTTGCCGACCATTGCTGCTGTTTCTAATGGCAGTGAAATGCAGAGACACACATGCACTTTGATTTACGTGCATGTTAAAAATTCAAGGTAGCCGAAATTAATTTGCACATTACCACTACAGTGTGCTTTACAATAATGTCAAGGTTTGGTATATTAAATGCAGAATTTAATTAATTTTGAATCCTCAAGTGCAAGGAAGTGCTGAATGATGCACTGCTCAACAATTAAACTGCAGCTGTGGAGATTCTCACCATACAATTCAAACTGTTCCAGCTATCACAATGCATTCTGTCTGTTGATGTGCACTTTAAAAAGCAGGACACAGTCACTGGTAGTCGCTGTCTACTTGTTGGCGTTGTGCGTTTTGTCCGAGATACACTGTACAATTACATGACAGTGGGGCACCTGATCCCATGATACTGCTGGAACATAGAAAAATACAGATGATTGTTACAACCGTGCTATGTGTAAAAATGGACAGAAGATATGTGCTAAGAACTCCAGCTCTCGTATTTTCAGAAGCCGATGACTAGTATGAAGAAATAATAAAAAACAAAAAAGAAGGTCTGAACATAGAGCCACCAACAATGAAGACTGAAAAAATATTTTATGATATAAATGTATAACTACGATGTTCGTTTTTAAGGCAACAAACTTCTGCCTAATAGTGAGACATAAGCCGACAAAGTATCTTCTATTTCGACTTTACACTAGGTGCAAGAAGCCGACCAAAATGAATTCACTATGCTACACTCTAAGAAAAAATCAAATATTTGGGGAGTATTGCTACCCCACAATTATAATCGTCATCCATCTTGCGTACTTTCCTCGCATTATCACCACGGTCCCGGCACTTCCCGGTCACGAATGACGCGCATGTTATCAGAGTGACATAGCATTCTTGATAAGAAAGTGCCAAGAGCCGGGTTTTAAAAAAAAGGAAACGGAGGCAAGCAAGATTACGATTATTGTTGTGTGGCAGAAATACTCAAAAATACTCAAAAATACTCGATTGTTTCTTAGAGTGTACTCATGTATTGATATGTTACAAGACAACAGCTACTGTTCATCACTTTAACGTTATCTAACATAGCCACCTCATTATACAGTGTGCAGGAACAATTTTGAAGACTAGAAAACACAAAGCATTGCGGATTATGTGTGTTTTTGTTTCTCAAAACCGCTTTTCCTAACAAAAGTACACTTTGAAAAAAAAATGCACTTCATTAGGAGAAATGATTGTGAGCAACAAACACACTCATAATCTACAAATGCATGTTAATGGGCTCTTATGGCTTCCATAAACACTCACCATCATTATTATTGCTGTGAATGCCATGCCGGACAGATATGCTGTGTCCTGCTCAGAACACCAAAGGTGCACTATATGACTTGTCTTGCATGGGTGGGGGCTGCACTGCACTGCTGCTCAGCTGGGCCAGCCACGGACAGGAGGGTGAGCACCCATGGCTCTCAGGCATAGCGAGCGTCACCTTCAGAGATCAAGAAGCGTGTATTCAGGTCACATACGATTTGTAGAAATAACCGTGCCACTATGCAATTGTGCTGAGAACGGCCATCGTAATCACATCGGTCGCTGCGGTAAAGCGCGCTGCGACTGTCCAGGAACATGTCAGCGATGGTGATCGTACCAATATGTCACCGTACGTCACCACTGCGTTGCCACTGCGAATGTAAATTTAGTGAAATAAAGTGTGTGTATATATATAGAAATGTATTTATTTGGTTCTTCTTTAATGCTCTTCTATTTTAATCCTCTTGTTATAATTCGTATATAGTCTTAAGTTCTAGATTCCGTTTCCCCTTCATTATTACTGCTTTGTGGTCTGTGAAATGGAGAGCCAATGGTTCTTCGAGATCCAATCTAAAGTTGGCAAAGACAAGGTCTATGCATGTTCCTCGGGTGGTTGTTGGTTGTTTCCAGTCAACTGAAATGCATCGTAGTGCTTATCGAGAATCATATACTGCATAATGCAGTCGCAGTCCATAATGTCTACGTTGAAGTCGCCTACTAGTATAAAAGGTTTGTGCTTGTACTTCGTTGATCGTAATCGTAATCGCAACATACACACACATATGTTTCGCCTTTGAGGAGGAAATACCGCGGTCTTCTATAGTTGTCTCCGACTCAAGCTCTTACGAAAGCATTTCTTCAGGGTTTCTCGTTACAGACAAGCACAACATCCCACTGTGCACATCCTTTCAGAATTGTGATAGCCAGATTTGTTGATTTCGGGAACATAGTGCCTTTAATTATTATTCGATTTCAGTTTTGTTAAGATATTCCAGAAGTGTTTTGAGTCCTGCATATGACTTTTATCTGAGACTTTATAATCATAATCGTAATCGCAACATACACCCATATGTTTCGACTATAGCGACGGTTTTATATATACCGTGACAGCGGACAGTGAGAGTCGACGACAAAGCTAGGTCCTAAGGTGCTTCGCCCCTAAAAAAAACACTTCTCTGTTACTCTATACATATTGTATAGACAAATTCCACCGGACATACGTCACGGAAATGCGGTGGCGCTGTCGTCGGGCGTTTAGTTTCGCGCGGTAGGCAAAAGCCGCCGTGCCTACCGCAGTTGCTGCTGTGTTTTCGCTGGTGCGTGCGCTGTTTGTCGTCGTGCAAAGAAGAAAAAACGGTGTAACGACGAGCAGCGCCACAGTTATTTGCGCAGGAGGGCACGAGAAGGATGGAATAAGTTTTTGTTTCATTAGCTGTTTACGAAGACCGTCGCATGAAATTAGCGGCACCTGTAAAACGCGAGAAATTGTCTCCGACGCCGGCTCATCGGTTATGTTTTGGGGCGGCTAACCCAGCAGAAAGGATTAGCCTTGTCAAGCTGTTGTCATTGTAATGTGCAGCACCGCATTTCTTGGCATAAGCCTTGTGTGGAGGCATAGCGAGCACGTTTACCTCAAAGCACGTTAACGTTGTGGATAGCGTTGTCATATATGCGGAGAATTCTTCACGGTTGCCGTTGTTGAAATAACTTTTTTCCATTGTTGATATAAGTCTTAGACGCGCCAAAAGGGTCTCATTGTACTCGCGTGAACTGAAGTGTGGCTCGGTCATGGCACATTCGTTTCTTTCTGCTAGGGCACGGTTAATTAACACAGCCGCGACTTCGACTATGCTTTTCCAAATCATATGCTGCTGCGATGATACACCTGACAAAAGTGTATCGTGCAAGGCTGTTCTGGCTGCGGTGCGCTTCACGGTATGTCCATGTCTGTCAGAATTCACAGAAAAACAACACTCAGGAAACTTTCCGAGTCTGTTTACGGGCTGTACGCATTTCGCGGTCTCGCATTGAGCGTAAGGAGGGAGCCGCGGACCGCGGTTGACAGACCTGACAGGTACGTAGCCGCCTTGTACACAGCATGTATAGTTGGAGCATTATCGCAAGCGTGTCACGGGTGAAAGTGTCGCCGAGATCGCCCTTGCATTAGGTTTGAAGTTTGAAGTTTATTCATCATTGAAGCATACATCTTTTTCCAGTGGTTTAATGGGAAGGAGTGACGAAAAGGCAACTAAATGCCTGACAATGCGCCAATCCCCGCCCAGGCCAAAACAACGCAACACTCAGCATGTCTTTATAGCATGAACACAAATTCAATACAGCAAAAATGCAATAGTTACAGATTTGTAAAAAAAAAAAGAAGAGATACAGCGAAAATAAAGAGAGTGTAGAGGAAGAAAGGAAAAGAAATTCTTAGACATTTATACATGCACTCTTTACACGCAAAAAAAAACCTTTAATAATACAGTAGCACTTTTGAACAGTTATCAAGTGACAAGTCGCGAAGTGAACAGGACCGTGGCTGGCTTTTACAAATTTAAGGTGCATTATATTTCCTAGACAGCACAGGAGATGCGCAATCTTACAAAGAAGAACAAAACAGATATGTCATGTTTGAAGAGAGAGTAGATAAGCGTGTATCTTTTTTTTTGAAAACTGTTGTTGAACGACTTTCGTTCACTATGCTGATAACCATACTGTTTGAATTTAGAAATGAAGGAATGAGGTGTGCTAACTTTTGCCTGCCGTAGTTCGTCCTAATCCTCTCACTGTAATAGGTGGTTTTTCTAAAGCTATACGTTTGTAGTTTCCGGGAGTAAGCATCCTTAAATTGATCTGCGTTAGTTTTTATTTGATCATAGATGACTGCCGCGAGCTTTTTATAAAATATGTTTTGAAATTTTAGGATTCCATGCTTATGAAAAAGTGGAGCAGAAGGCGTTCGACGGGGAACATTTTCAATGATACGTAGCATTCTTTTTTGCAGTTTGTCAAGACCAATTTTATTTGTTTTTGTTGTAGAGCCCCAGATTAACATGCAGTAATGTATGCGCGAATAAACCAGAGTGTAGTAAAGCTGCTTTGTCACCCAGAGAGGTAGTAAGCATCTTATTTTTCCAATTACACCAATGGACCGTGATACCTGGGTACGAAGTTTGTCTGTGTGATTGGACCAATTCAGCGTTTCGTGAAAAATGACGCCTAGGAACTTTTGATTCTGAACACGCTCAATCAAAACTCCTCTAAATGCGAGCTGCGTATTACGGAAAATAGAACGGTTTCGCGAGTGAAAAATAATTTACTTTGTTTTCTTAATGTTTAATTCTAACTGATTCGTTTGCAACCATAGAGACACATTGTCAAGCCACAAGTTTGCTTGTTTTTCGAGGTTAGACATATCCTCACCGGAAAAAAATACATTAGTGTCGTCTGCGTACAATACAATGTCTGGTGTTAGAGGTACATTTACGATATCATTAATATAGAAGAGAAACAGGAGCGGTCCAAGTATGGAGCCCTGTGGTACGCCATAGTTTATCTTGCCCATTTGAGACTTTGAGTGCTTCATATCTTTATATTGATATCTATTAGAAAGGTAACTTCTTATTAAATTAAGAGACGAGCCTCTTATACCGTATTCATTCAGTTTTTGTAGAAGAATTTCATGCTTAATAAAATCAAACGCTTTCTTAAAATCAAGAAATATTCCTATTGTGTGTAGTTTTTGCTCAAAGTTACGAATTATTTTATCTTTAATGTATAATAGGGCTTTTTCAGTAGACTTGTTCTTCTGGAACCCATACTGGTGTTCTGTTGTAACTTTTTTTGAGCTACAAAAATTTGCAATTCGTATATATATGACACGTTCTACAATTTTTGAGAAAATGGGCAAAACAGAAATCGGCCTATAATTACTCATGTCATTTTCATCGCCACCTTTGTGAATGACAGATACTTTAGCTACTTTTAGTTTGTCCGGGTACGTTCCAGCGCTCAGGATAAGGTTGCAGATATGGGCAAAGGATGCGCTAATATGCTCTGAAACAGCTTTTAAAGGTTCAGCTTTTATATCGTTAAAACCAACAGCAGAGCTGTTATTTAGATTTTTTATCAGTAAGGCTACTTCCGATTCATCCGTGGGAGTAAAGAAAATGGATTCTGGGATGCATGCTGTAGTACATGATTTGTAAGACTGGGCGGCACCACTTGAGGTATCGGAAGCTCCTGATCTCAAAAAATGGTCATTGAACATATTGGCAAGTACAGTACCGGAACAAGATCTGCCCTCTATTAGAAGTTCAGAAATGTTCTTAGTATTTTTGCTTTGCAAAAGATCGTTGACAGTGTTCCAAATGGCTTTTTGATCATCGAGTATATTTGCGAACTTATTTTCGTAGTAACTAATTCGCGCTTTTTTAATATAGGACGTTAGCTTATTTCTGACCTGCTTGAACTCAATTAAAAGGGGGATTGCGACGTCATGTGTGAAATCAGCACTAGCAAAAAGCTGCCTACATACCACTTCAGACAGTCTGAACAATCAGTTGCGACGTTTAGACGCTGCGGGCTTTCCGTCGTCGCTTGTCAATGCTGTCTGTGAATCAGTTTTACAGAGCATAAAGAAAAAGGAACCTGACCAGCGCAAAGAAAAAGATCGACGAAGACCGCAGGTGATACCATACATCCATAGATTCTCCCACAATCTTAAAAAGATTGCCCAAAGGTATGATGTCAAAGTGGTGTTTTCTGCGCCATGTAAGTTAGGCCAGATTTGCCCTATGCTCACCAAAGAAAAGAAAAAATCCTGCACGAAGAAGCATGTTCATCGTTACACTGATTGTGTGACTCAAGTGGTATATAAGATACCACTCAGCTGTGGAAAAGAGTACATTGGCCAGACGGGCCGATGTTTCAACATCAGAGCACGTGAGCATTTTTTGAATGTAAAAAACGAATCAGGCGGACATCTTGCAGATCCCTGCAGCAAGCGTAAATGCACTCTGCACTTTGATCACGCGACGTTTATCAAGCATGCAAAAACGAAAACAGAAAGAGAAATAATCGAGGCAGCTCATATTAAGAAGTCTGGTAGCAAGTGTGTAAGTACGCCAAGTGTGTATCTAAGTGACAAAGAGATGCAGGTTTTGTATGGTCACCCATGATGCGTTTGAGTTGTTGCTAACATGTGCGCATGCATAAAAGCGGGCTTCGTGCTTTTCAATAAATCAGTTGGAAGTCAGCGCCAGTCTATGTCGTTTGTGTGTCTTCTCTTGTCTTCGTACCATTGCGCTGCACATACTCAGTATATTTCAAGTCAATTAAGTACTCTAAGCGTTTGGTTTTTATAAATTCAGTGAATAACTCATCTCTTTCTTTCATCCTTTTTAGAAATGTAGCATGAATCCATGGTTTTCTAGCCTTCTTGCTTTTTTTATATGTAGCAATCGGAAAGGCGAGATCATAAAGATATGTTAATTTCGCTATAAATATATCGTAGGCGATGATAGGGTCAGTGTTATCGAAAATACAATTCCAGTTCGTTTCTGCAACAACTTTCCGGAAAACCTCAATGCTCTATGGTTAATTTTCCGATAATGGATAGGGTTTACTGGACTTCGTTTCTTTACTGCCCAGGTAAGAAATGCGAAAATTGGCAGATGATCGCTCACTCCAGGTGTCAGAACACCTGTGCAAGATCTCATTTTTACAGTTCGTGAAGCATAAGCCCAATGCAGTTTCAGTAAATTGCGTCATCCTGGTAGCTATATGAATTGTCTTTTCGTAACCAAAATGAAGCATTCGGTCAAGAAAGTTTTGTTTGTTGCTGCTTGAAGACAGCATATATATGTTGACATCTCCTGTAATAATTACGCGTGCGCCATTTTGTTCACAGTACTCAAGCATTTCATCTACGAAATCCAGGAAATTAGACATAGTTCCTGAAGGGGGCCTGTATATAGCAGCTACTAAAAGGCTTTGACACTTTATCATAACAGATTCAAAATGCGGCAAATTCAATATTACAGTGTACTCTTTGACAATAATGTATTTCAAGCTCTCATGTACATAAATCGATACACCACCACCCCTTTTATTTTGTCTACAGATTGACGCGCAATTGTAGTTCGTAAACTGTATGGTATTAAGGTTATCAGTAGACCACGTTTCAGTGAAAGCTAAGAAGTCAAACGGGTGATTCAAGTTGTTCAAAAGGAAGTCGACAGGTTCTTTTTTTATTTTGAAGGCTTTGCGCATTCAGGTGAATCAGCGATAACTGTTTTTTGTGCCGCAAAGCAACTTTTTGGAAGGTCTCAGCGTTATAGTAGTTTGTTGCCATGTTTTCGAAGAAAAGTAGATCAGCTATGTTTCATTTTATCGTATTTTTTCAAGGTCTTGCTCAGTTGTAATTCTAATCACCCTCTCACTCGGGCCGCGGCGCACAAAAAGTTTGCCGTTCTTGTGCCATGCAAAATTGTAATTGTTTTCAGAAGCCTTGCTTTTCACTTGCCAAAAGAGCTTCTTATTGTATGCCGTGAGGTTTTCACTGAAGAATATTGCTGACTTTGCTTTCTTCAGTTCCCCTTTCTTTGAAAGCCATTTTAACACGAAAGTGTTTTATGCCGGGGTCCACCAAGTACATCCGTCACGGATATGACGTTGATAAAATGGACACCAACGGGTGAGAAAGAAAAAAACCAAGAAAAAGATACCCCGCTGGGAATCGAACCCACGACGTTGCGGCCGCGACGGCAAGCGCCCGACGCCCTACCCACTAAGCCATCTTGGGAGATGCTAGGCACGGCGCGAACGCGCTTTATATCTTTCACACATTCTCTTTCGCGGCGGGCGGAGCGGTGCAGTGCCGCCGTCTGTGAGAGGTGAAAAGAAGCAATGCTTCACGATCGACACTTACTAGCGCTTACTCCGAGGTTGCACGCGATATCTGAGGTCATGGTTAAAGCGTCTCGATAACAGAGAGGTAGAGTGGCCGCGCTGGCGTCGCCGAGGCACCCTCGACGCAGTTAGCCTTTGGCTTCGTGTTAGCATGCGTCGGCTCATCGGAGTAGTGCAGTTTCCACGTGCTCCAACGGGATTTCTCCGCCGCCGACTGCTTCCATTGCGAGAGCACCGACTAACAAAACTGCTGCAATATGCGTTGCAGAAAGGACGCGATTTCGACGGGCGAATATCGTGCCTTTGTGGAGCGAGAGCAGCGCCTGCGAGACAGAGGCCAGCGGGACGCACGCGTTTGCGGCTCAGGCTACGAACCTCTACCTCCCGTGTTGCTGAAGCGCAGTGTGTGTTATGTATGCATGAGCACAGGCGTCGGCTACCCATTACTAGAAAGCGCACACCTTTAAAGAAGTACATACCGGGTGCCAGTGTTGATTATGAGCTTGTTGATATCATCCTTACGCGGGATTCACGATTCGCTGTGTTCAAATATATGTTCACACCGTCAGCTACCACAACGGTTTAATCATGATCATGGGCGTTAGTCGTCGCGATAGAGACATGCTGTCAACATGGGTGCATCCACGTCAAACGGTGCTATAGCTGCCAAACACGAATAGACGTTGTACAAGCTCTCATATATCATTACACAATAAGCACTACTTCTGTGAAGACACGTTTCACTTTCGTGTTATACCGATTCCTATGACGGAGGGATCAGCCATGTTTTTTTTCTTTAGTTTGGCGAGATGAAAATTGCACCATCACAGTACTGGGTCTGTCTCCATTCCTTTCGTTTCTTTACGGTAGTCTGTGGGCAGCTTCAATATCAGATTCAGAAAACTGTGGAAGCTTTAGATCAGTTGCGAGTTGGTTGAGTTTTGCCAGAAGGTTTTCATTTTCGTGATAGGTTAGGCCATTCACCTCAAGGTTTAGACGTCTGCTGTACTGGTCTAATTCGTTCAGCTCACGCTGAAGCTTTTCCACTTCTTTTTCGTTATCTTGTGCTTCAAGCCTCACAACCCGCTTTCTGAGATCTGAGATGTCTGCCGATTGTTGTGCCATCTGCGCAAGAACTTCATCATACTTACTGGACATAACTTTCATCGATTCCTCAATACTATCGACAGTTATTTTTATTCCCGACAAAGCGTCGACCCTTGCTTTGATCTCCAATAGTTCAGTGAGCTTGCGATGAATTTCCGCAAGCTCTGAGGTGAACTTCTTTTCCATTGCCCCATTCTGCGCTTCTGCGCAATGGGTGCCACGTGTCGACGCTTTGCACGTTACGCATGTCCAAGATTTTTTAGCGGCCGCGGATTTCTTTTTGTAAGCATGGTCAGTAACTGCCGAACACGAGCCAATATGCAAACTACATTTGCATTCAGAACATAGTAGCCATGACTCCGATTCATGAATCTTGCCTTCGCATGATGGACATATATCACTCATAATACCTAGCCCACATATACTTCAATAAAGTTTGTTAACGAAGTGCACCCAGCAGCAGCAGAAAGCTTAACAGAACAAAAAAATGCCTTCTAGAGGCTTGGAGAACAGACCAACCTGCAACGTCGGAAAAACGTATTTAGCAGTCGTTCATCCGTCTGCCTCGCTGCTGCTGCTGAGTGCGTGTGCGTGTGCGGCAGTCCAAGGGGGGCGATGTCTTTTTGTAGGCTGTCACGATGGGTGTACCACACGTGATGATCCACGTGGCCTCCGGTTGATCTAATCGCTCCCTTGTCCGTTCCAACGTTCGTGGAAAGCGCCGGTTTAAGGCCACAGTTCCTGCAACGTCGGAAAAACGTATTTAGCAGTCGTTCATCCGTCTGCCTCGCTGCTGCTGCTGAGTGCGTGTGCGGCAGTCCAAGGGGGGCGATGTCTTTTTGTAGGCTGTCACGATGGGTGTACCACACGTGATGATCCACGTGGCCTCCGGTTGATCTAATTGCTCCCTTGTCCGTTCCAACGTTCGTGGAAAGCGCCGGTTTAAGGCCACAGTTCCTGCAACGTCGGAAAAACGTATTTAGCAGTCGTTCATCCGTCTGCCTCGCTGCTGCTGCTGAGTGCGTGTGCCAAACAAGGTAACAAATTAAAACGTACACGTGTGACCTAGACTGTCGCAACGGCGATGATATTTCGCAAATGAGTCACATTCCCGCCGTCAAGATACCTCATGTTTTGATGAGGTTCTCAGAGCTGGAGCAGCACGTCAACACGATGTTCATATCAGAGTCCCTCTTAAAGCCACTGCAATTTCCTATGTTGTGGCCACCGCTTGTAAACTAAATTGTAAACATGCGAGAGGCGCCCCGACGCGCGGTGCTCGGAGGCAGCTTTTGCAGCTGCTGCGCCAGTTGTCACGTGATCGTAGAGGGCGGTAGCGCGCTTCAAACTGGGCCGGCTGGGCGGAGCTTACGCGCCGTGACGTCGCTACAAGGGCCCTACATATATCGACGGCGCCTACCGCTGTTTACAAACTTGGAGTAGGTCTATAGCGGCCGATGGAGCGCGGCCGATGGAGGTGAGGTCGATGGTGATGTGCTACTGACAGAAATACCTCTGTGTGGATGCTCAAAAACAAAGTGCGTGTTCTTGTGGATGATGAGCCTGTGATGGCCCTGGTGGACATAGGGGCGACAATTTCGGTAAAGTTCTGCGGAGTGAGTGGCGAGCCGTTGCGCCCTATTGGTGTGTGCAGTGCTGACGTGTTTTTGGGAGGTCATGTTATTACAACAAAATTCGCGATTATTCCTCGGTCGACCCATGACGTTATTCTGGGCATGGACTTTTTGCGGGAGTGTGGTGCCACTGTCCACTGCCGCACAGGGAAGATATTTGTGAGTGGTCCTCCATCACGGCTCCTCAAAAACTCTGTGGAAGGCGAAACTACATTGTGTGTTTGTGGCGATACTGCCATACCCGCGTCATCTACCGTTCGTGTGCCTGTTGCCTTTGCGGCGCCGATTGCGACAGCTCCGACGCAAGCGTAGAGCCGATGCACGTTAACTGCGTTAAGAAGAATGTGTTGGTTCCCCATTGTGTGGTGTCTATCAACAGCGGACGCACTGGCTTATGGACCGTAAACTGTTCTTCAGAGCCCGTGATGTTACCAGACGGTTTGCAATTGGCCTGGGTCAGCAGAGACCACGCGCTTTTATCGGTGGCCGAACTAACAGATGTGCCGGAAGAACCTGGAGTTCACAGTTCAAAAACGGCCCTTTTGTCAATGATAAATAAGTCGCTTAGCACAAGCGAACGGCGAACATTAGTGGGTGTGCTTTCGAAGCACGTTTCTGTATTTGACTTTGCGCAGGTGGACAACATACCCTCCATCCCTGCGTCTCGAACACGCCATACCATCAACACGGATTCGGCCAATCCGATTCGACAAAAGCCATATCGTGTTTCACCATCAGAGCGCCAAATTATCAACGATCAAGTGCAGGAGATGGTGAAAGAGGGAGTCATACAAGAGTCAGCCAGTCCGTAGGAAGCTCCAGTGATCCTCGTTAAAAAGAAATATGGATCTTGGAGATTTAGCGTGGACTATCGCCGGTTGAATGCCGTAACGAAAAAAAAGACGTGTACCCACTCCCACGTATTGATGACGCAATAGACTGCCTACATTCGGCCTCTTACTTTTCCTCAGTAGACTTACGACCCGGCTACTGGCAAATTCCGATGCATCCACATGTGGGAAGCAAAGAATAGTATCCAAAAGCGATGGAAGGGCCAAAAACACAATCGTAATTTAAGAAAGAAGGTAGCTGCATTGGACAAGGAGATAGAGGTACATGCGAATCGGCTGACCCAGCAACACTGGGAAGCTACGTGTAACTTGATAGAAAGGGAAATTAGAATGTCCAAGACTTGGAACATTCTCCGAAGTCTCCTAGACCCGCAAAGCACAAAGACTGCACAGAGGCATAATCTGCAAAAAGTAGTGCATAACTATGCAGGAACAGAGGAAGAGCTCTTCCACGAACTTCGGCAAAAGTATTTTACGGACACAACCACGGAACCACTTCCCGAGTACAAGGAGCAGGACAACGTTAAACTCGATGCTAGTATATCGGAGGCCGAGGTTAGATTCGAGCTCGCTCGACTAAACCCGAGGTCTGCTCCTGGGCCCGATGGAATAACCAACAAGACGCTCAGAAACTTGGACGACGAGTCCATTAAGGCCCTCACTGAGTACATGAATAAGTGTTGGAAGAGCGGCACCATTCCGATTCAGTGGAAGACTGCCCAGGTTATTATGATTACGAAGCCAGGAAAGAAACCACAGTTGGATAACCTTAGACCAATTTCACTTACTTCATGCATAGGCAAACTCATGGAGCACGTCATCCTTACGCGTCTCATTAACCACATGGAGGAGAACGGACTCTTCCCACACACCATGACCGGCTTCAGACCAAAATTATCAACGCAAGACATTATGTTACAGCTTAAGCATCAGATACTAGAAGAGGGGACTCGATCTCTGGACTCTAAGGCTATCCTTGGCCTCGATCTCACTAAGGCCTTCGATACCATCACACATAGAGCCATCTTAGAGAATCTTCAGGGATTGGGGATAGGACAACGAACCTACGCGTATGTGAAAGATTTCCTCTCCAACCGTACAGTACGAATTGCAATCGGAGAGGCAAGGTCCGAAGAGATCGAATTCGGCAGTATGGGGGACGCCACAGGGTTCGGTGCTGTCTCCCTTTTTATTTAATGTGGCGATGATCAGCCTGCCCGCAAAACTCAACAAGATAGAGGGCCTCAGACATAGCGTGTACGCAGATGACATCACCCTCTGGGTGACGGGTGGGAGCGACGGCAAAATTGAAGAGATATTAGAAGAGGCCGTTCACAGGGTAGAGAGATATGTTGAAGGTAAGGGGCTAAAATGCTCTCCTCAAAAATCGGAATTGCTCATTTATAGACCCACATGTAGGGGACGAAAAAGCCTGCAGGAAAGGCCAGACATTGCGATATTCGCTGGGGGAAATAAAATACCCACGGTAGCGAACCTAAGAGTCCTAGGCCTCCGTATATCTGAGAACGGTCACAATGGAGAAACTATAAGGATATTAGAGAACAGCGTCTACCAAACAATCAGACTGATCAAAAGAATAGCCAACAAAAACTATGGTATGAAGGAGCACAACTTAGTTTGTTTAGTCCAAGCCTTTGTCGTCAGCCGCATTGTGTATGTCGCCCCATATCTTAAACTACACGCAGCCGAACAGAACAAAATAGAGTGCATCATTAGGAAAGCATATAAACAGGCAATACGACTACCAATAAATACGTCGAACGAGAAGTTCTCGGCGCTAGGACTACATAACACGCTCGCAGAGCTGATAGAGGCCCACACGGTGGCACAGTATGACCGGCTAACACAGAGCCCCACGGGCAGACATATTTTGGACACAATTGGGGTCACGTATGACGTACAACATGGGGCCAAAAAAGACATTCCGCGGGAAGTGAGGGAACATATCATAGTACCCCCATTACCTAGAAATATGCATCCTGAGCATCACCTAGATAGAAGGATAGAAAGGGCGAAAACACTGCATAAAAAATTCAGCAACGATCGGGACGTGATCTATGTAGATGCAGCGGAATACGAGAATGGCCGAAACATGGCCATAGTAGCCACGAATATTCAAGGGGACTCCAAGGTCAGTGGCACTATACGTACAGGGAAGGCAGAAGTGGCGGAGGAGGTGGCTATAGCAATAGCACTAGCCTCCACAAAAGCCCACGTCATAATCAGCGACTCCAAAACCGCTGTTAAAAATTATGCGAAGGGAAGGATCTCGCCGGAAGCGCTAAGAATTCTAGCGAACTTTCGCGCCGAGCGGCTTGTTCGTATTATATGGGCGCCGGCTCACTCCTCCCTCCCCGGGAACGAAATCGCGCACGACCTGGCTCGAGAATTGGCAGGCCGAACAGGTGCAGCACGAAGCCCGGGGACGGAGAGAGACCGCATGGTTAGTTACGAGGAGATCACAAAACACTACAGGCTAGGAAGGGCTCGCTTTCCCCCAGCACACACCTCGCTAAGCAAGCAGCAGGCGACGGCCTGGCGCCTCCTACAGACGAACACGTTCCCGAGTCCGGTCGCGTATCACTACTACTACCCGGAGTTAAACTCCGATATGTGTAGGTTTTGCAATCGAAGGGCGGACCTGAATCATATATTGTGGGCTTGCATCAGAGTGCCAGGGCAAGACAGAACATACACTAACGGAGAGCAGTGGGAGACCGCACTGCTAAGCCCAGACCCAGAAGTGCAACTCCAAGTCCTTCGGCAAGCCGAGGGTGCCGCCAGAGCTCAAGGACTCATGGCTGCCACCTAGGAAGGGAGCCCATCCCTCAAATCTTGCCGTCTTAAATAAAAGTTATTTCCTCCTCCTCCTGAGGACAAGGAAAAGACTGTCTTTGTGACCCCTGATGGGCTCTGAATTTAATGTGATGCCCTCCGGACTGTGCAATGCTCCGGCGACGTTCGAGAGATTTATGGACACCATTCTGCGCGGCTTGAGGTGGAACGTCTGCATGTGCTACCTCGACGACGTCGTCATCTTTGGCCGGACATTCAGTGAGCACAACTCGCGTCTGGATATTGTTCTGAACTGCATCCGAAACGCTGGCCTAGTTTTAAACTCAAAGAAGTGCCACTTCGGAGACCGCCAAATCCTCGTGCTTGGGCATCTCGTCGATAAGGATGGCATACGCCCCGATCCCCAGTAGACAGCAGCCGTTAAAGCATTCAGTGCACCGCGCTCTGTCAAGGAGCTCCGCAGTTTTCTGGGGCTTTGTTCCTATTTCCGCCACTTTATTCCCAAATTTGCCGACGTCGCGCACCCTCTCACATGTCTGCTACGAAAGGACATTTCCTTTGAGTGGACTCCGGAGTGTCAGTCTTCTTTTCGTCAACTGAAGTTTCTGCTCACGTCACGACCTGTCCTTCAGCACTTCAATCCTTCGGCACCACACGGATGCAAGTGGCGTAGGTATTGGCGCCGTTCTAGTCCAGCGCTGTGGTGACCGCGGAACAAGAATGCCTGGCAGTAATATTTGCGATCCAGCGGTTTTGGTCTTACCTGTATGGGCGGCCATTCACAGTAATCACTGACCACCACTCGCTGTGTTGGCTTGTCAACCTTCGCGACCCTTGTGGCCGCCTTGCGCGCTGGGCGCTTAGGCTGCAAGAATACAGCTTCACCGTCTCTTACAAGAGCGGCCGACGACACGCCGATGCGGACTGCCTCTCACGTATGCCACTCAGCACTACGGACTGTGACGCCGATGACTTTACCACCTTATAGCTTCTGTATCGCCTAATTTTCCAGATCTCGACAGTTTCAAAGTAGAGCAGCGAAAGGACGCAAACTTAGCACCGCTCTTCACCACCACGTCCGCCTCTACTAATGCGCGCCATTTCTGCATGCGCGATGGACTCTTGTACAAGAAGAACCTTTCCGGCAATGGCGTACGTTTTGTTCTGGTGGTGCCGGAGAGCCTTCGCACAGCCATTATGAGTGCCATGCACGACGACCCTACGTCTGGACATTTAGGTTCTGCGCGGACGCTCCACCGGACTAAAGAACGTTTTTATTGGCCTGGAATGCAAAAGTCTGTTGAGATGTATGTAACCAGCTGCATGCAGTGTCAGCGCCATAAACGCCCATCTACTGTTCCAGCTGGTCTCCTCCAACCGATCCCACCTCCAAGCACACCTTTCCAACAAGTAGGCATTGGCTTCCTGGGCCCTTTTCCAAAAATGGCTTAGGGCAACCGTTGGATAATTATGTCGATTACCTGACACGCTATTGCGAGACGGCGGCCGTCCTCTCCGCAACGGCCAGTGACGTCTCATTGTTCCTGCTGCAACACGTCATACTCCGACATGGCCCACCTCGCATGATCATCAGCGACCGCGGACGACAATTCACAGCGGATGACGTGGAGGAGCTTCTTCGTTTATGTGAATCCCGCTTGCGTCACTCGACACCACAAACGAATGGGCTTACGGAGCGCACCAACCGGAGAATTATCAACATGTTGTCTATGTATGTCTCATCCGACCATAAGAACTGGGATGACGTGCTACCTTTCGTCACAAATGCATTCAATACCGCCAAGCACGAGACTACCGGCTATAGCCCTTTCTTTTTGCTGTACGCATGTCGGCACACAATCGACACTGTTTTCCCTTTCTGTAATCACGAAAACGTCACAGTCGCAGGGAGACCCTCTGCCGTGCTGAAGAGGCGCGTCGTATAGCTCGATTACGCACCTTGGCAACTCAAGACAGAGCGAAAGCACGGTACGATATTCACCACCGACATGTAACCTATCGACCCTGTGATTTAGTCCGGATGTGGACTCCTGCTCGGAAACGCGCCTTATGTCCAAAGTTTTTAGCCATATACCATGGACCATTTGTTGTTATCACCAGACCCACAGAGGTCACCTATACCATCACTCGCCTTACGGCAAGTGGTAGACGAGCTGCCAAGACCCAGCTGGTCGATGTCGCCCGCTTGAAATTTTTCACGCCGCGACAACCCGACTGACTCGCCCGGCGGCGTTTGTCTGCGAGGAGAGGAATGTTACGCATATGGACAAAGAAAACGAAGGCGGGTGAACGTGCTTGCAGCTCCGAGGCAGCTAGAAAGAAGACGACGACGGTGGGATATTCAACTTGTTGGCCGCTCCTGCGCTCACTTTCGCGACCAAATAAACGGCCCCTTCAGTCGTATACGTCTCGGTCTCCTTCGAGCGTAACAATATGTACGCCAGCCTAGCTATCACAATGATTTGAAGTTATGCGATAACACGCACGATGAGGTGGTTCACGTTAGGAGCGTAAGGTGAATGAGCACACCACACCTGCATGAGCCAGAAGAGGAAACAAATAGGCTCGATGACGAATGCCGCTCCATTTAACGCTTATGAAGGAGGGAGAGGCGCGACCTTTAGTAGAGCTGAGAGAAATAAAAACAGAGGAAGAATCGTGCGCTATGCCGCAATGAGAAGGTAATCGGCGCAGCTGTTGTGATAAAGCGCCCAAGTTGTTCCAGACTTGTCTCGAGGGGCACGCGCTGTTACGTGTATCCCTGGAATTCTTCGTGGCAGACGTCATGGAGCGCACAGCTGTCTGCCGGAATGCTGTCTCCCCCCCCCCCTATCGGCGCTTAGACGGAGGCACGGAACGCCGAGTCTTCCTGGACAGGGCTTATGCCGAGCTAGGCAGGCATGTCGCCGTGGGTTTCGGAGACCCCTTTTTGGCTCGGTGTTTACGGCATGGGTTCTCACCACTGCATTTTTGCGTAACCGCAGCGGTGGACATGGTTGAGCGTCCGCTTCCAATGCGGGAGGTACCGGGTTCGATTCCCAGTGCCGACCGGGAACCCACCGGTTTTTCTAAGGGGGTACAGGAGTACACCTACCTGGCGCTCAGTTGTTAATGGGTACTCTACTCGAAACGTGGCCCCCTAAGGTTCTGTAAAGGCCCCTGGGCGCACCTTAACCCACCACAGCCTTGGTGAAATAGTTGAGCATCCGCCGCTGCTGTGGGAGGCAGAGAATTGCTGCAGCCGGGTACCTACCGGTAAAATAGGTACCGGCCTGGTGCTCGGCAGAACGAAGTTCATAGTCCTTGGGAGGGCACCCACCCTGTGGGAAATTGGCGGCATGGGACCGCCAGACCTAAAAATAAGGTCATCCTCTTTTTTCTTTTTTTTTCACTGCATTTTTGCATTCTTTTACCCGAGCGCAGACATGAAGTTTTGCACGTGCTGGAGTGGACTGTCTCCCTATCCTCCGAATATCGACACCTGTCCTTTCTCGTGCGGTATTTGTCAACGTGGGACAGCGCCGCTGTGGCCGCTCTCATGGAACCGGGTGAGGCTTCCATCCGTTTGCAGCGATCAGCTCTTACGAAGGTTCCCGGCAGCAGAGGTCATCGACCTTTCACCCCAACCCTCCTTCGGACTCAACCTCGTCGCCGAGATTCCAGGAGTGGAGTCGTTGAGGCGTGGTGCTTGGTCATCACTGTGTGGTGCAATGGTGTTCCCCAATTGGACTTCTTGCCCTACGAGGGTATTGTGTGACTGTTTGCCTCCTTTTTGGAGGCCGGACGCCGGGACGGCAAGCGACAGGACTGGCGGGAGCTGCGGACACCAGTTTCAGGGCCCTCAGTGTTGACAGACACCGGGCTTTAAACCGAATACTTTTGTAGTTGAACAGTTCAGTCGAGTGAGTTGATTCACTCGTATTCTCTCTCACTTGTAAAGATGTAAATAAACCTACGTTCCTTCCTGTAAGAACGCGCCTCCGCACTGGAGCACATCAGCTATGGGGACGGACCTTACGAGACCCGCCGAACCCCACTCCTTACAACTCATCCAAGGTTAAGTAACGTCGTCAAGGAGAGAGACCAACCCAGCGGGGTGTCGCGCCTCATTCGGTACAAGTGCCCCAAGTGGGCGTTTCCTTTCCGTTCTTTTGTGCACGAAATATGTCCCAACGTACACGTGCAAAGTCAGACCACGTCGACAGCGCAAACACGCGGCGTCTGAAAGCGATACCTTTCGCAGCGCGTCCGCCAAGGCGCAGTGTGGATAACTTATGGAGAAAAACAATCACGTGATGGTGATTGACCAATAAGCGGCGCAGCGTTGATTGAAAAGGGGTACTTCCGAGATTCCCGTGACGTTCCAGCTCACTGTAGTTGTACTTTGCCAGCTAAAGCCCCTTTAGTTCCAGCTGCCCAGCTGCGCCCTCCCACGGCAACGAGAAAAGAAAGCAGTGGGGGGCTACGGAAGAGATGGCGGTTGGCACGCGGTCGAGAGATGGCGCAAGTTGCGATCAGTGGCGACGGCCACGCGAACAACTCTCTAATCACAACGTCTAATCACAACTCTCTAATCACAAATCACAATGATTTGTGAATCTCGTTATTGATTTATTGATGTAGTTGTTGACATGGTTGCCATGCAAGTACGTCAAGATACCATGCATTTGGTGCACGTTCAGGATACACAAAGGAACGTTCCTGTGATTGTCATTATGGAATCGCGAAACAGGAGTATTTAATTTCTCCCTCTATTTCTTTTAAATGCGAAGCATTTCTTAGCGAACCTCTGGCACTTTGAGCGTTTCTATCTACGTATCTATCTATCTATCTATATATCTAGCCGCCTACGTCTGGGTACTCTCATGATCGCCTCCTTAACTTGGTGTAGACCAAAATTTGCATGGAAGGGTAAGAGGATTTGACGAATATGATTGCCGGGTCATGACATGAATAACGTTAAAATCCTGTCGCGTACGTCGTCAAACCCTTTCCACTAGACACGTGTGGCACATACCCGTTTACCACGGGCCGCGGTGTACGGGTATGCGCCGCAGGTGATTCAAAGTTTATATCTACCCAGGAACAGCGAGAACAGACATTGGTAACTTAAATGCTAGAGAGTTAAGGAAAACCAACATCGGCAGCGTTGACTCAACGAACGGAAGAAATGAAAATTAGGATCCCATCAGGAATCGAACCCAAGCATTCTGCGTGGCAATCAGATATTCTACCACTGAGCCACGCCAGGTCTATAAACTGGTTTGGAAAAACAACCTACGCAGGCGTAATATCGGTGCAACGTCACTTGTGATGGTGGTGCTGGCTATCTAATTCTACAAGAAAGCAATAAACACTACATGATACTCCTACGATGTGTACTCCTACGATACAGGCGTCATATCAGATTAACGTCTGTAGTTCCAATGTTAGCTCCGCTTTTACAGCAGTCTAATAAACATTACGTTCGTATTTCTATGATTCCGCAAGCTATATTGAAGCATTGCTCGACCCCGGAGAATACATTAACGAAAGTTACATGATATCCACATCACCGCACCGTAAAGTGCACTTCGTCCACCAGAACGACGCAGTGTCCTCTTCATTTCTTACGAGGCTGGGCGATGGCCTCATGCTGACCGAGGATGATGCCAGATTGATTGACAGCCGCTTTGTAGACTAGGCTACGTAGGCCACATACGCCAAGGTAGTCTAAGAATACGACAAACACCATCCACTGATGTTAGTCTACGTAGCACTATCCAGGCCTACCAGCCTCGACGGCCAATACCTCACCAACGCGAAGGGTGGCTTCAGGTTCCGACATTTCGCCGGCTCTGTCGACAGAAACTTTGTCGACGAAATGGCCAAGGCATCCACGAATTCCAACACCTCTACTATACCACATACTTCACTACACATGGACCCCTCGTCACCACGATCACGACCGAATCCTATAACAAGTCATGACCAGCTGCTGGTGCTCACTGATCACGGTGATGATGCCCTTGTTCAAGAACGGTCAAGAACTTCTTGCACACATGCACACGGGTTCGTGAAACGTGCGTGCGTTCTCGGGACACGCATAAGCACTACATATCAGCTTACCGCTTCTGGCGTTGGTAATACCCACGTTCCCATTGGCTGCGTTACCCAACCGTAAACAACTGGTTATATAACACATGTGCGGCTCTTCAACATATATATGTGTGCGTATAAAATATATAGAAATCTTTAGCGTCAATTTGTAACGTGTCGCTAAGTAAAAAAGTTACGCCACAGTCACCTACCCGCCGCATGCTTCGCATAACGTCGACTGCCACGGTACGTGGGATCTGCCGAATTTTTTTCACAAGACAATTAAGGCAGCTTCGCACTGGTGGTGCCAAGCTTGAAGGATGTGCGCAGCTATGTTTCTCTTTAGTTTCCTCCTGTCTTTCCTTCGCTCTGTCTTTTTGGTCTGTTTAGTTGTTCTACTCAATTTATGTGTCTATTTCTTGCTCTTTCCCTCTTTCTAAGCTATGCTTTAATCTCTCTCCTTCTCTTTTCCACCTCCTCACATCTCTCCTCCTCATCCTCACTTTCCCTTCCCACCCCCTTGCTATACTTACTATACAAGGCAGGCTATGGTTATGGCAGACCATAGCCTATACAGGCTATGGTCTGCTAGCGTGCCTGGATAGCCGAGTCGTAAAAGGAAACATGTTGTATCTGTAGGAAGGAAGCAAATACCATAGGGAGTAATCCGTCATTATTTCTTTTCAAGTACGTTGAACAATGTCCCATAAAGCATCTGAGCAATTCGACAATATGCGTTCTATGGTTTCCAGTTTGCTGCATATTATACAATTTATACTCAAGAGTACGAAGAGTCCTTTTTTTTCTCGAGCTGAGGCTTGACAGGAAGCGTATTGCTACGACGTTGAAAGAAGGGGAACTTCGTGGACGCTCTTACTGGCATCTTCTTTGCACTCTTTAGGACATCCCCTTCGGATCCGATTTCATAGACTGCTTGATACTATGCTACCGATAACATAACCTCTAAAGATCTTCATATAACTTTCTGCGTGTAATTCCACTCTAAACGATCATTGCGTTTTATATGCAGATGACACTACCATATCTTCATCCGATAAATGGATTACTGCTCTTACTTCAAGGTTAAATATGGCATTAAGTAACATCTTGAATTGGTATAACAACAATTGGTTCTTAATCTTCTTAAAACAAGATATATTTGTTTAAGACTGCTCAAAGGCCTTTAACATTTATACTTGGGACTCGTTCTATACCCGCTTGCGATGATGCTACTTTTCATTTCGCTCCACCATCTCAGGCAGAAGACTTGGTTTGGCATCCGTGCAATAATCAAAGCTCGCCCTTTTTTATTGTGAGGCTCTGCTAGCGTTGTACTTTGCTTTCATTCATAGTCATAATAACTACGGTATCGTTTCATGGGGCAGCACGTACGCTTGTCACTTGTCATCCATTCAACATATCGAAAGTCAGAGTCAGTACGCATTGTCACTTCCATACAACCTAATCCTCTGTGTTACTCCACCCTTACAATATCTTGCCTTATTTGTTTCAGTTCAACATAGTCATCTTGCTCAACAAACTGCTTCATAACAAGCTCACGCTTACGTTCAGGTCATATGATATATTGCAGAATAAAAATGTAACAAAATTTGCAGCTAATAACAATTTCTTGTTACCCATGCTTCATACTAATTACGGCAAAAAAACAGCTGCGTTCACTGCAATTTCACTTAGGAATGATTTACCATCATCTAATAAATCTCTTCTTTTTCTTGCAGTCTTTGAAAATGATATGAGGCATCACTACCTCAAATAGCTGCACTCATATCCTGGCTGTTGTACCATCGACTATTTCTTTCACTCTCTCACATGAAACATGAGTTTCTTTTGCCAGTGCTTTTTCACTTTTATCTAATACGTTTTTATTTTACGATTAATTGCGTTCATTTGCTGGGTTAGTTATTACCATCAATATTTGCATAATTAACTGAGGGTCCAACGTTTACTAGTTCTTTTCTATGGGACCCTCGCCTGTATATTTGTGATCATGCAATATTTTTTGAAAGAAACTGAATTGAACTGAAATGGACATATTCTAATAAAAACGGTGCATTCAAGATCTCAAAAGAAGACGCAACTTCGTGGAGGAAACCACCCACACTTGATCGAGTTAGAGTCTTAGTTGGTACTATAAAACCGGGTAAAGAATCACGTAATCTCGTTTGCATGATTGCTCTAACAATTGTTGGTTTGAACTCTAAAAATAAAAAATCTGCGAACAATTTCTTTTCGATGGTTATGCTGGTATACATGCACAGTATATGAAAAACGAGAATGGCGGTACAACATGCTGATCCAGATGCTCGTTCTCCCAGAGAGTATTACATCGAATGTGCAGGATATATAAGAGAAACCTATCAAGTTCAGGAAGAACCACCAATATGGATGTCTATGTGAGACTAACCTGGGTTCATTGAAGCCTTTTATTGCGATAGCAATTATATGGACAGTCTCGGCTGGAAAATGTCCGTCCCCGTCGCCGTCATGCACCGTATATGTATAAGTATGTATATATATATATATAAAAGCCCCAAAGAAAAATAATTCAGAAAAATGCTTCCGAAGCGCGGAATCGAACCAGGGACCGCTTGCTCCGCAGCGAGTGGCGTTATCCACTACGCCACGAAACGCAGATCCTCCACGTAGCTAACGGCGAGCGTTATATACATACCCTTTACCACTGGACGGACTCAGAGACGGCAGGCGATAATGAGCGTTTCTTCATTACCAGCGAGACGCCACTAGCAGCACGACTGGCGCATTTAAAAGTCGTCGTCGAGCTCGCTCGCTTCTTATATTTGCGCAGCGAGAACATTGCCCTTCCGTTGTCTGCTCGCGCGGTTTTCTCGCGGTGAGGGGGAAGAGGAATGTTTCACGCTTTCACCGTGATGTCCGCGCTCATGTTACCGAGCGTACGAAAGTCACTCGAGCTGAAGGGACGCCGCTAAACGAACAAACAGAAGATGAGCGCGAACTATCAAGTGTCACAGCTCGACAGTTGAAGCACGCTAGTTTCCTTCGCTGCTTCGGCCGCCTTTGCAACAGGAACGCTGTTCAAACTGAGAGTATCCATTGGCGAGCCTCACTTCGTATAGCAATAATTTCTTGCTATCACATTCATTGCTTCGTCCTTGCGGCGTAACTGTGACTTTTTTAAATCTGTGACAGGTTAACCTTTATTTATTTGGACATACCTCACAGGCCGCCGAATAGGCATTGGGTGAGCGGGGGCATACAGTGCAACTCAATACATAATATATTATAGCATGTATACGCGTATTCAGAGAGAGAGAGGGAGAGAGAGAATTTATTTGAAGGCAGAGAGGTCGGCATGAGCTAGTGCGCTATAGCCTGCTACTCTGCACAGGGGAAAAGAGAAAGGGTAAAAATGGAGTGATGAGGGGTGATGATGGGGAGAGGAAAGAGACATGCGTATATACCGTAACCACGTGACATAGTGGTTTCACTAGAGTCTGCAGTGTCCTGTCCTGTGCTCTTAAGAAAATCTATCACAGCCCTCATAGCAGTTGGTGACTGTCTGTTTGCACATAGCTGACAAAATATCAGTCTCACTTAGTGTTGCCACACAGGTTCCTGCCAACGTTGAATCGAGCGTATTACGTGGCGACACGTAAAGTGGGCAATCACAAAATAGATGGGCAGTAGTTTCATGCACTTGGCAGCGTTCACAGTTTGGGCTGTCTGCCCGGCGGATGAGGTGTGCATAGCGGCGAGTGAATGCAACTCCCAGACAAATCCGGTGCAGCAAACTGGCGTTGCCTCGGTTCATTCTAGCCGGGAGGCGAAAAGTCATTTCCGGATCTATTTCCCGCAGACGCCTGCCTCGATGGTCTGGCTGAGACCAATAAGTCGCTATGCACTCTCGCATTAGCAATCTCAATGAAAAGTTCACGTCACCTCGCGTGTACGGTACTTTCACGTCAATGGGGGTGTTCTAGACACCGACTCTTGCTTCAGCATCAGCAAGCTCGTTACCTGCTAATCCACAGTGTCCAGGGATCCATTGCGATGTACTGGAGTCACCGATCTTTTGCATAAGGTCGAATGCGTGAATGATTTCTAAAGCTAGTGCATAATATTCTCCCCTTCTTGAGCAAGAGTCAATGGCTTGTAATGCGGATTTTGCGTCAAATAGTATCGTCCATTTACGTGGTGATTGGCCGGACACGGATATCTTCCCGTATCGCAACAAGTTCTGCAGCTGTTGAAGACGACCTGTGATCTAATTTGTACTTCCGGGGGGAACCCAGATGAGGGATCACAAAGGCCGCACTCGAAGCGCATGGAGTCACTGATCCATCGGTGTATATGTGCAGAGTGTCGTCGTATCGTTTAGTCAAATGTGCCAAGGTTAGTAGTTTTAGCGCAGCACAAGGAACACGACGCTTCTTCGTAATCCCGGGTATTTGAAGGGACACCAGTGGCCTGTTCAGCGTCCACGGTGGCACTGCGGGGATGGTGACTGGGGTAAAGTCAGAAGGGATGACGTGCCTGTGTGTATCGAGGCATCGCGAGTAGACGCAGCCTGGTCGATCTCTCTGGAGCAAAGACAAGGGATGGTTTGTGTGTCGGGTCAGCAGTCGAAGGTGGACTCGAAGGGGCTCACAAGACAAGTAAACCTCTATGGGGCATGTACGTGAGTCCTCTATGCTGCCAAATGTTGTATACCTTGGTAGCCCTAGGCACGTGAGCAGCGCTCGCGCTTGAAGGCTCTCCAAAGTGCGGATGCATGGGTGCACTGACCGTAGATAGCCAACGAACAATGCCTGGTACAACTGCAGGAGACTTTTCTCAGAGGGGCCCCGTCTTAGTTCTGCTAAAACTCGAAGAACGTCTACAAAACTAACAAGTTTGGTCCGCAGCGCAGCAACATGTTTCGTCCAAGATAGGCTGCGGTCAGTGACGACACCTAGGTATGGTAGTGCGTGACAGTAGGAATAACTGCTCCGTCAGCGAAGATCAGGTACCGCGTTCGTTGATTTCTTTGGAAACGCCAATGCAGCACATTTCGTTGTTGAGTTCCAGGCCTTGACGGCGCAAGTACTTTGTCGTTATTGATGTGGCCTGTTGAAGTCTTGCTCGCAGTTGCGGACGCGTTGCTCCAGATGCCCATATGCATATATCGTCAGCGTAGGCGCTGACTTTGACAACGTTAGGGAGCTCAGCCCCAAGACCAATGAGCGTGATGTTGAAAAGTGTGGGGCTGAGGACCGCACCTTGTGGAACTCCACGGCTGACGCGGTGCCGGCCCGTGTCACCATTAGGCGTCGACATGAAAATGGTACGTCCATTAAGAAATTGTCACGGAGAAAAGCTGCTAAATAGCACCGTCACTAATGCGAGGGTTTCTTTTGTGTATCCTGTGCTTACTATGCAAGTTTGTGACGTGACATTGAAAACAATAGGTAATAAACAAAAAATGAAAGCCTGGATAGCCAAGTGATTAGAACGCTAGCTTTTGTGTCGTGGGTACTTAGGTTCGAATCCCGCCTCGCCAAGAGATTTTCTGTTACTCTGTATTCCTCTCTCGCCCATCAGGGTTATTGAATCCCGAGCAGTACAAATAGGCGTTCAGTGAGCGAAGCAGATGATGAAGTGTATCATGACGATGATAATTTCTGTTCACGCGTCACGGGCTTTTAAACAGCTCAGCTGTTGAAATGAAAAGGAAGACGAAAAGCTTGAGCGCAGCTAGCTGCTTGCGCCATTCATGAAACGAGGCCATTGAGTCTCAGTAGATCGATATTTCGCTTGTAGATTTCGGCGCCGCCATCAAAACCTCGTCAGCAGACGAAGCACTTCCACCAGTTGCGTCTCTCCCCTTCGTTCGCTTTCCTCCTCGCGTTTGTTTACCATTGATCAATCGCTCGCTCGATGACACGTAGCGAAACGAGCGGTCGCCTCCTCTGAACTCAGAGTCCAGTTAGGCTAACGCGATGTGTGCGCACCGTGATAGCATTCACCAGGAAGCGCACCCTGTGAAGTGGTCGGAAACACCGCCGCTCCGGTGTAATTAGTTGCATGCCATGATTTCACGTGCCACCTGATGATGACTGCGGCCGATATAATATATATATATATATATATATATATATATATATATATATATATATATATATATATATATATATATATATATATATATATATATATATATTGCCGCGGCTCTTATATTTCATGAGTTGAAGCTTCACCCACAAAGACTGTGGGCAACGCGCTGCGCAGGCCTCGCCGTGATGTGTAGGAAGCTTCGCGATTGCTTTTGCACAATCCGTTAAGATTGCGCGCCGCACGAGGATGCTCCAGCTTTGTCGAGAGATAACGCCGCCAACAGCGATATCGCTGGAAAGTTCGATAGCGCCTGTATAAAAGCCGACGTGTTTGACCGCTTGTCAGTTGATCGACGGCCAATGCTCTGTTCGCCGCTATCATGCATGCATACCGTGTGTATTGCTGTAAATTAAAGGGGTCATGAAGCACCCCTTGGGCTTGTTGAAAAAAAATCACAGCATATCCACGGGGTGAATGATGATGAGTGGGGCGAAGCTACGGAGGGAATCATCTGTAAACCGTGAAACTCTTCCGTGAAATGCGCCCAGTACATAATATAAAGAGTGTGAAACATCGTGTATATTAAACATCAAACTTTTATTGTACTGTTGGTTTACGTGGTCCCTTCATTATCACTTGTGATCGGTTGAAATGCAAGAAAGAAGTCCGCTCCCGAGCGAAAGAGCGCCAAGAGCGACCGCATTCCCCGCTCGCCCTGTGCGAATTAAAGGCAAGGCTAGAGGGAAGACAGGACGCGCGTTCCACGACGCGAGGTCGGTAGCATGCCCAACGAAAGCCAACGGAACGCGATCGTGCAAGTGCTCCGGCTTCGCATCGCCTC